>NC_056732.1:1724821426-1724837440 GCF_019279795.1 Protopterus annectens | reverse complement strand
CTATGATCCCCAGCTGCTGCAGGGCAATTACCAGGGCTCAGAATGTAAGTCTGAGGCCTGAGATCAGTTGGCCAGGGACCTTACCAGTGCTACTGGCATCCTCCGCACTGGTGAGCAGTGTTGTCACCACTGCAATAACCTGAAGTGGAGGAGCAAGAGAACTTTGAACACCTGGGTCCAAGAAACATGGGCTGGGCAGACCCCACAGATATGTAAGCATGTTTCTCAGTAATTTACAAGTATACAAACTGAATATGTACAAAACTGGTATACATAATGCTTTCTTTCTCTTTCAACAGCTACAGAGGAGAGAATTTGCAATGCACAGTCCCATGCAGGGTGTCTGGCCAGGATGAGGCATGAGTGTGTTGAGTAGGGGGGAAAAGCAAAGCAATAACCTATTGTATAATGTACTGTGAAGATAAAAGTACTTACAGAGTCTGCTGTCCAAACAGTCAGGTATAACATACCTGGGAACTGTAATATGTTTAGTAATGTGTCAGTACCTACCTGAAATGGTAAACCAAGTTAAGTCAAGTAATCATGCATTATTGTGCAGTACAGCTTACAAACATCAGTTGAGGTTGTTGTCTACTGAGATTAGCAGTCACTGTTCTGCTGTGCTCATTGTGGGAAATATGCTGTAGATTGCTCTCAGGTGCTGACAAGGGTGAATGGGTTATTACTTAGAGGTCTGATACAGCTATCCATGCTGTACATACCAGACTTGAAGCAACAGTAATAAATAGATTTTAAATGGTGATGGTGATAAATGTACTGTAATACCCATAGTAAGTTTCAAGTCTGTGTTCTGGCCACTTTGTGTCATATAATACTGTACATTCCATGCCCTCAAGGAACAATGTGTATGGGTAAGGTAGCTGATGTTATGGCCAGATATGCATGTGTATAAATGCCAGATTGTAAGGTACATTATCAATAGAAGTTTAAAGCATGACTGTGCATTGAGAAGTAATCTTTTCAAATATATGTGCAGTATGGCTGTATTCACTGCATGTGTGTTGTAATCTGACACCAGACAACTGTAAAACGGAAATTAATTAAGACTACAGAAAAAGAAATGTCTAATACATGTAGTGAAATACCAATAGTAAGCTTCAAGCCCCTGTTAGGGCCATTTCTACTCTAATAATGATGTTTATTCCTTCCATTCCAGGAATAAGGTACATGGGTAAGGTACCTCACATTCTGGGCAGATATGCATGGTGTACTAGTGCAAGATTTTCTGAAGCAGTATCAATAATGTGTTAAGCAGGATTGTGCCTTGATAAATACTCTTTTCTAATAAGTGTGAAGTATTCCTGTATGCACTGCCATGTCTTTTCTCATCTGACAGCCATCAACTGTTAAATTTAGTGCACGTTTCCTAGAGTCACATCTTGTGGGTTCTAATCCCATGGCAGCCAAATAAGAAATCACTGCCTGTCTAGTCTAATTAGTGTACATGAACATACCTCTCAACTGTCACAATTTTTCAGACTGTAATGACTAAAACCCCATATGTCTGGTCCTTAATTAGCAGATAAATGATATTATTTGCAATGCAATTTAGTGGCACATCCATTTACAGAACACCTTGGTAGTAATGTATGAGCACGCTATGTCAAACAGTTCGCAGTAGTTGTGTACCTGCATTTGTTAGTGATTGGCCCATACTGTTCCATGCTAACAGGTTGAGAACTGTGTACATGTAACATCATGTATACAAGAATTGAAGTCACTGTACAGACAATTGACACTGCACACTTGTAGAAGTATGTATTAATAGTGTAGTAATATCAACTGTGAGGTCACTAATGGTATGTTTTTCTCTCTCTTCACCCCTTATCTTCTCTAATTTATTATGAAATGTATTAATTTATTACTGTTATTTTTTATTATAGTTTGATATTAATATATTCTGCTAAAATAACTGTTACATCAGCCTTATGCATCATGTCATACTGGTTCGCTATTAACATATTTACCATTATGTTATTTACTGTTATATTCCTCATAATATTCCTTAACATGTACCTGAATTAATCAATATTAGCATACATTATGTTCATACTAACATTGGTTTTGTTATTACTTATCTTATCTTATGTTTATATCTAATTTACTGCAACAATGTAGGCCAGTTCCAGCTGATCCAACTACCATCCATCCACCTGCTATGGCACTAGGGCCCAGCATGTCTGGGCCGCACACTGGTGGTGCCCCATCTGCTGCCCCTGCACTACCTGTGGCATCGGGTAGTTCTGTCCCACAGGCTGGGCCCCCCCTTGGGAGCAGAGGTGGAGGGGGTGATTTTGTCACCCATCAGGAACTGCCAGGTTTGGTGCACAAGGTGGTCATATGAACTTTCAGTGCACATGTGCAGTGGATGGAGGGCATGCTCGCAGTCCTGGCAGCCTCACCCTGGACACCAGCCTCCACCACTGCCACCATGGAGCCAGTGAAGGAGCAGTGCTGATAGTCCCATGTGTGAGAACTTGAGTTGCACTGCTACTGTGTGGATGCTCATGTGACTGAGATTCTATTACACCCTTCCCGTCCAAGGTTTTCACCCCCCCTCTTGTGTCACACACTAACCCTGTCTGCTGTCTTGCCTGTCTTGTCTGCCTGAAAATGCTTCCTCAACTTCCCAACTTACCTTCGTCACACATAGCTATGTTCCTTTCTCAACATTCCACTCTAAAAACTACGGGCACTCATAAAATCGTCTAAGGCCAGCTTCGAGAGAAAAACTGCACAGGACACTAAGGATAATCACAAGGCTTTCTTTAGTTATGTTAGGAACTTGGGTGGGAATTCCCAGATATGCTCAGAATTAGTCCAAAATGACAAAAAATACACCGAACCCACAGACATTGCCAACATCCTAGCTGACAGGTTCAGCGCAAACTTCTCCCCCCCACCAAAAGGGCAAATATCTATCCCAGCAGAGTGCTGCCCCCTTGACATCTCAGATGCTCAGGTAAGAGCCGCCCTTTCCAAAGCAAAAAACACAGCATCAATGGGACCAGACGGTGTCCCGGGCTGCGTCCTACATGAACTCAAAGAAGAGCTAAACCCAAACATAAAACTACTGTTCAATCTCAGCCTTACTACAGGATATGTACCCAAAGAGTGGCGTACAGCAACAGTGGTCCCTCTCCACAAAGGTGGTGCCACAACGGACCCTAGAAACTATCGCCCCATAAACCTGACTAGCTTGGTCTGCAAAGCTATGGAAAGGATCATCATAGACCTCATAAATAAAGATATTGGGGACCTACAGACACTGGATCCTACCCAGTTCGGCTTTGTTAAGGGCAGATCCTGCCTCTTAAACCTGGTTGACTTCTTTGAAACAGTCACCAAAGTCATTGACAAAGGGAAGGTGGTCCACACAGCCTACCTGGACCTCGCAAAAGCCTTTGATACAATACCCCACTCGGGCATTATAGATAAGCTCACCAGCTTAAATATAAACCCCTATGTCACTAGATGGGTGGCAAACTGGCTCAAGGACAGAACCCACATGGTTAGAATTGCTGGAGCCATGTCAGACTCCAAACCAATTACAAGTGGCGTCCCACAAGGCTCAGTCCTGGGACCTCTCTTGTTCGGTATATATTTCTCGGAGGTACAGGCCAACACGGAAGGACTGTGGCTGACCAAGTTCACAGATGACTGCAAACTGGGCGCAATAATCGACTCTCCAGCCGACACAAGCATCCTCCAAAAGGGCCTCATAGAAACAGACAACTGGTGCCAGAGCCATGGCCTCAAGCTAAACGCCAAAAAGTGTATAGTCATCCCCTTTGGCAAAAACAAAGTGCCCACAAATTGCCACATAGGTGGTAATCCATTAAGTACAGAAGAAGTAATTAGGGACCTGGGGACCCAAGTTGATAGCAATCTCTCATTTGACAACCACGTGGCCAAAGTGGTTAGAAAAATATTTTATATAGCCCACCTAATCATGAAGGGATTCACATCTAGATTAGGGGAGGTCATCGTGCCTCTTTACTCATCCCTCATCAGGCCCATAATAGAGTACAATGCCTATTTTGGGATGTACCTTACCAAACAACTGCAGCAACTGGAAAGACCCCAAAGGTACCTCACCAAGAGGATCAAAGGGCTCAAACAGATGCCATATGCTGCCCGGTTAAAGAAACTCCAGCTCTACTCAGTGGCATACCACTTGCTCAGAGGCGACCTGTGCCTGACGTATAAGGCCATGTCCAACCCGGAATTAAGGGACATGATGCACCTCAAAAAAGTCAAATCCCATCGAGCTACACGCTCGAGAGACTTGAACCTGAGCACTGAAATAAATAGGACATGCTTGAGGGACAGATTCATAACCCAGAGGCTCCCTTCACTCTGGAATAAAATCCCAGTCCAGGTTAGGCAGAGTCCCTCATTGACTCTCTTCAAGAGGAATCTTGATGAGTGGATGGGAGATCATAGGTTTACCCCGGGTATCACTTCTGTGTCACTGTTAGACAGAGCCACAGTATACTAACCTCGAAAAAGGGCATAGCAAAATTAATTTAAAATGGGTGGCGAAAGCCAAACATACTCTGGCTAGGCTTATAAATGCCCTACGGCAGATAGCCTAGTATGAACTTATGAACCTATGAACTCTCACCTTAAAAAAAAAGTGGACACCTGTCCCAAAAAAAAAAATGTATATATCGTCCCATACATAGCTCTCCATTTCACACACGTGTCCATTGGACACACTTAATTGGATCCAATTGGCTTGACAACACATTTATGTTGTCATCACCCCTCTCTGGTCGGTGACAGTCCAAATTCAGCTAAAAATTCTGTCACAGTGCATAGTTGTTGCTGATGAAGAAATGGATAGCTATGGTTCTTTCCTACACCTGTCCTGCACATCCCTACATGACTTTCACTATGTTTTCCCCCCTGCTAGCACCCCTTTTCACAACTGTCCTATCTCCCCGTTTTTCTTTTCTTTAAAGAGTTTTTGTACAACGTGATAAGGAGCACCACATATTGCTTAGCTGTAATTAGTACTCTACTACAGAAATACATCAGTATAAAGTCATACACACAACACTGACCATATGTAAGGTATGTAATAGCAGGTAAACCTGCAATTATATGTACAACATATAAAAATACACTTGCTAAAACATTACTGTAAAAATAGGATTTTAACTGGAACACTATTGGAGAAATACAGCATTCTAAAGCCATACAGTCTGGACAAATCCATAAATAAAAGTGGGTCATAGACTCAGAAATAGGGACAATACTTAAATATCGCTCTTACAAACTTAGAAAGATGATAGACTAACAGGCATTGATGTAGCATGAATGTCCTGAAGTGTATGAAGTCTGAAACTGAAATGTCTGTCATTATTTTCTGACTTCAGTCTATAATGTTTAACAGTAATTTGCCAGAAAACTGCAATTTAATGAAAAACAGGCAGAAAATATGAGGGCAAAATCTGGACATGCTGTAAAAATCTGTACATATGAGAGGTATGAATGTAAGTGCAGTCTGTAACAGCAGATAAAGTACAGTTGTGTACACTTACCATAAATGTAGATGTTTGAGTGTATTCACTGTTGCAGTCATTACAATAGGGTTATCCTGCTGACAGGCTACCCTCAGTCGGCCTGAATTCCAAAGTCTAGGTCCAACGTCGGTTGCTGTCACCTCTTCCCTGACATCAGTGCGCCAGGGGTATAAAAGAAGCAGCCAACACCATTTTCTTCAGTTTTTCTTGCCCCAGATGACAGGTGCCCCCAAAAGGGTAGGCTAAAAATATGTCAATAAAGCATGCATGCACCAAAGTATATTTTACCTTCATCTACAAGCAAATACACCACATAAGTTGTATAGATTAGAGAAGTACAGATAAGTTCCAGCAAAGATCTGGGGGATGGCGGGTGGGTAACCTGGACTGCAACAGTGAATACACTCGAACATCTACATTTATGGTAAGTGTACACATCTGTACTATGTTCTTTGTGTTTCACTGTTGCAGTCATTACAATTGGGTTGAATCCCAAAGCTATGGTTGGGAGGCTGGAGCTAAATAGCATTAGGAGCGGCTATGAGGCCCTGCAGAACTGCAGTGGCAAAGCCTGCCCTGGATTTAGAGTAGAGTGGTAAATGATAGTGCTTTGTAAAGGTGTGCACTGAACTCCAGGTAGCAGCCTCTAAAATGTCTTTAGTTGGTACTCCCCTGAGGAAGGCTGCTGAAGCGGCTGCTGCTCTGGTTGAATGTGGCCTAATGCCCTTAGGCACTGGCTTGGCTGAATGTGGCATAATGCTCTTAGGCACTGGCTTGCCATGTTGTGAATAGCAGAAACGAATGCAGTGGCCTATCCACTTTGAAACTGTCTGCTTTGAGATAGCCTATCCTTGTGATCCTGCAGAATATGCCACTAGTAATTGCTCTGTCTTTCTTAAAGCTTTGGTTCTGTTCAAGTAGAAGCGTAGCTGTCTGTGTATGTCCAAGGAGTGCAGAATTCCCTCCCCCTTATTCTGTGGATTTGGATAAAAGGTAGGCAGATGAATAGTTTGGTTAAGGGCCACACTGGACACTACTTTAGGCATAAATGTCGGGTTTGTCCTCAGAGAAACCCTGTCTGGATAAAAAATTATAAAAGGTTCCACAGCCATGAGTGCCTGTAGCTCTGAGACTCGTCTTGCAGAGGTTAATGCTAGGAGCAGAGCTGTTTTCCAAGATAAAAACTTTATATCAGCTGTAGCAGCTGGCTCAAAAGGAGGCAGGATGAGTTTTTCCAAGACATAATTGAGGTCCCATGCAGGTATTGGTGATCTCTTTGGAGGCCTTAAGTTTTTGGCTCCTCTGAGGTTCTGCCTTAACAAAGGATGAGAAAAGATTGGTGGCTCTATATTGTAATGAGCTGAAATGGCAGAGGCATGAATTTTAATTGATGAAAAGGATAGGCCTTTTCCAGCATCTCAGTTAAGTATTGCAAAATCTGAGGAATATCTGGTATAGCTGTGTCAATTCCTTGTGCCTGGTCCCAAGCACAGAATCTCTTCCATTTTCCAGCATAAGATTTTCTGGTACTAGGCCTCCTAGCCTCCAAAATTACATCCATCACCGCTTTAGTGAGAGGTGTGTTTTGTATGACTACATTATTTGCCATGCTGCCAGATTTAAGGTCTTGAGTTGGCTGTGTAGGATCTGACTGTTTTGTCGGGACAGTAGATGAGATATTTGAGGCAAGGTCCAGGCTGGGCATTGAGACAAGTTCCTTAGGATTGGATACCAGTACTGTCGGGGCCAGTCTGGGGCAATCAGTATCACTTTTGGCTTCTCTTGTCTGACCTTTAGGAGTACCTTGGGGAGGAGAGGCAGTGGAGGAAAGGCATATACTGCTAAGTTTTTCCAGCTGAAAGATAGGGTGTCCACTTTCCATGCTTGTCTGTGATAAGTCCTTGTGCAGAATCTCTTTAGTTGGTAGTTGTGAGGGGAGAGGCAAATAGATCTATGTCCGGGCATCCCCATTTCCTTGTTATCATGCTGAAGACTTGTAGATCCAATTCCCACTCGTGGGGATCCATGAGGTTTCTGCTTAGTTCGTCTGCCAGAGTATTTATCTTTCCTGGCAGGAATTGTGCCTGCAGATGTACTTGGTAAGTCAATGTTGTGTCACACAAAGTCATGGCTTGTCTGCAAAGGGGGTAAGAATGAGTACCTCCCTGCTTGTTTATATACCACATGACCATGGTGTTGTCTGTCTTTATCAGTAGTTGTCCTGGATGAAGAAGGTCCTTGAAGGCTGTCAGGGCATTCTGAACAGCTAGCATCTCTTTTTGATTGATATATAGATGCATTTGGTTTGCGGACCATGTGCTTTGAATGCATCTTCCTGCCATGTGGGCCCCCCAGGCATAATCTGAAGCATCCGTTGTTAATGTCTGTCTGGCTGGGGTAAAGTTAATGGCTGTCCCTTGTTCTGGTGACAGGCCTTCGCCCACCATCGTAACTCCTGTTGCAGGCAGGGAATGAGGGTAATTATTGTTTCCAGGCTGTGGCAGTTTTGAGACCAAACACTTTTTAGGTACCACTGAAGTTTCATCATATGCAGTCTTGCATATGGAATTAGTAGAATGCAGGATGCCATGAAGCCCAAAGCCTGCAGAATTTTTCTTGCAGATAACTGGGCCTTTATTGCCAACAGTTTGAAGTAGGTAGTCATTTGCCTTTGTTTGTCTGACGTGAGATAAGCCATCTGGGCAGTTGTATTTAAGCTTGCACCCAAGAATATTATCTCTTGAAAGGGTACTAGTTTTGATTTCTTTTCATTGACTGTGTACCCTACACATGTTAGAAATCTCTTTACAAACGCCAGATGCTGTAGTAGAATGTCCTTGCTCTCTGCTTGAGTGAGGCAGTTGTCCAAGTAAGGATATATTTGTATTCTTCTTTGTCTGCAGAATGCAATTACTGGTGCCAGGCACTTTGTGAATACCCTGGGCGCAGTAGATAAGCCAAAGGGCAGTGCAGAGAATTGGTAGCGCATTGAGCCTGCTTTGAATCTGAGGTATCTTCTGCATGTTTGTCTGATTGGGACATGCAGGTATGCCTCTAAAGTCACAAGCCAAGCCTTGCTGCCCAGCATGGGCAGAAGCTGCTGTACAGGTAACATTTTTAATTTTGGTATATCCAGATATGTGTTTAGAATAGATAGGTCCAGTATTGGTCTCCAGGCTTTGTCCTTTCTGGGTACCAGGAACAGTCTTGAATAAAATCCTTGTCCCTGCTCTTGCTCTTGTACTTGTTGAATGGCCCTCATGTCCATGAGGGATGAGACTTGTTTTTGTGCCTCTGCCCATTGATATTTTTGCAGGTCTGGCCAACCGTTTGCCCTTGGCAGGGTATGAAAGTGAAACTTGTAGCCTTGTGACACTATGTCTAAGACCCATTTGGCCTGGGTTATTATGTGCCAATTTTGAGAAAAAAGTGCTAGTTTTCCCCCTAAAGGTGCTGCCAGAAGATAAGTGCTTGGTGCCGGCAGAGGGAAGTCATTGGGACTGTTTCCTATATGGCTGTGATTTGTCTTCTCCACTTTTGGAGGTAGAAGCACCCCATTGTTTAGACCTGTACAAACCTTGGGGCTGGGATCTGCCTCTAGGGCAGCGGTATCTGCCCCTTTGTGGCCTCTCTGACACTGGAAAGGACCAATTCTTTGTAGGCCAGTGTCTGCTAAATCTTGGAGGCTGTACCTGTAAGAAATTATTGACTGTTTGCATACATTTAGCTTTGTCCTCCATTTTCTTTAACATCTCTTCTGCTTTAACACCAAACAAGGTATCATGCTGTAATGGAGCATCTAATAATTTTGCTTTGACATGATCAGGCAGATTTTGTTCCTTTAACCAAGCACGCCTCCTAATGACAGAACCCGTAACAGCGGCCCTGCAGGAGGCCTCCAGAGAGTCAAAACCACATTGCAAAGTATGCTTTCCAACTTGTTCAGCTACATGCAGTAAATCCTGCATTTCTTTGTTTTCTGCACATTCAGAATTTATCAACATTTTCTGTTTAATCAGTGACATAATATATTGCTGATATTTGAGCATATGAAACTGACAATTTAAAGCCATTATAGCCAAGGTAGCAGAAGTGTAAACCTTTTTTCCCCATCTGTCCAGTGCCCTAGAATCCCTGTCAGAGGGTGTAGGGTTTTTTGCAGTGGAAGTCTTGACCCCTTTGGGACCCTGAGAGATAGTTTCTGGGTCAGCAGCAGGGTTTTTGAAAAGGAATTTATGAGAGTCAGGAACCCTGTAGTATCTGTCCGGCTTAACAGGAGCTGGAAGTAAGGAGTCAGGGGTCAGACTGGACTCTGAAAATACATCATCTACAATGTCTAGCACAGGTGGAATAGCTAGGGGATTGTGTTGTGGTAGTAAATGAAAGTCTCTGAGCCTTTTCTTAGATTCTGAATAATCTTGGCTCTCCCAGTGGAAATGCTCCCTCATGGTATGCAAAGTTTCCCCAAAAGAGTAATCCTCAGGAGGAGAGGCTGAAGGGATAGATTCTTCAGCATCAGAATCATCATAGGTAGGAAGAGAGTATTCCTGATCAGAAGAGGAATCAGATGAAATGGAAACCTGATCTGAAGATTCATATTCTGTCTCTTGCCTAGGCCTTTTATCAGGAGGGGGATGGGAACCCCTGATCAAAGTAATTAAGTCTTCGGCCATTTTGAGCATCTGTTTTTTTGGGCATGGAGGCCTGTCCATGAGGCTGTTGTACTTGTTTATTTGTCTTTAAAGGTGCTTTAGTCTTTGCCTTTGAAGCTGAAGTCGTTTTAACGTATAATTGAGTAGGTCTGAAAACACCCACAGAAGCCGATGCCTGCTCAGCGACTCCGGACCCATCTGAGGGAATAGTCTCCGAAGGTCCAATACCTTGAGTTTCCAGTGGCCTGGTCGACTCCACGTGGGAGTCGGTGGCGGCCTGTGGGTCTAAAGTAGTGAGCGTCAGGGGCTGCGAAGGCGCCTCACTGAGAACCGGCAGCTGTCTTTGAGGAAGCCTCGTCGTCAGTTTTGGACCTCGGATGCCTGTCCTTTTCTTTTTGTTTGCGTTTCTTATGAATTCCGGTAGTCGGAAGGCTATCCGACAACATCGTATAATTAAATCTTCTGCCAAAATAGTGTAATGCAAAATCGTACCGACGCTTAATAATGCATTGGTTAAATCTAGCACAAAACCGACAACTAGAAATGTCGTGGTCAGGGCCTAGGCAAGGAATACAGTAAGAATGAAAGTCCTTATGAGGTATTTGCTTCCCAGAAGAAATACAATTATTAACTTTTTTTGACATCGGTCTGGAGCAAGAAAAAAGTTTCCCCAACGGGGTACTTAGCTTTTAATGAAGTCTTCGGATCTGAAATTCGAACACGAAAATCTCAGGAGTCGGCTGACCGGCACTTGTGAACTGCTTCTGCTTCGGGCACCATGCGGCAAGAAAGACTGAAGAAAATGGCGTCAGCTGCATCTTTTATACCTCTGGCGCACTGATGTCAGGGAAGAGGCGACAGCAACCGACGCTGGACCTAGACTTTGGAATTCAGGCCGACTGAGGGTAGCCTGCCAGCAGGATAACCCTACTGTAATGACTGCAACAGTGAAACATGAAGAACATCTGTGGAATGATTCAGAAAACATGCAAATATACACTTGCTAACTCAGTGACAGTGT
Organism: Protopterus annectens; assembly: GCF_019279795.1. Lineage (NCBI taxonomy): Eukaryota > Metazoa > Chordata > Ceratodontiformes > Protopteridae > Protopterus > Protopterus annectens. The sequence continues at coordinate 1,724,826,215 of NC_056732.1, read as the reverse complement.
AGCTCCATGTGCAAAATGCATTGTAAGCAACACTTTTTGGTGCACATGGTCCTGGGTTCAACTACAGCTGCCTCTACCAATGAAAATACATGTATGTGGACATAAACATTATAAATTGGCATGTGTATATCTGTCTTATCACCTATTTATCCACCCAAAGCAGTACAGATGGAAAGACTGCATCTAAGTAATAAAACACAAAAGCCTACAGTTAAGACCACTCTTAACTATTCAGTACAACAATAGAAAGTGCATAAAATGTCAGGTCATGCCTTAGCCTGACTTCCCATAGGAATTTGAAGTGTGTACTGAAATTGTGGCCAGGTAATATGTCACTGCATCCCACATGACTTGGCACCTGTCCAATTACATGTCATAATGGTTAATCCACCCCTTACCTTTCCCTAGGACAAGTGGCATGGGTACCATCAATCTGGCTCTGCCTCTGCAACAAGGCTGCCACAGCTCCCACACTGACTCTTAACAGCTTGTCCTCCAAAATGTTCGCAGTCTCTGCCTACACCTGCAGCCTATAGCACACACACATCTGCATGTAAAAAGTACCTGCTACAAACGTACTCTCTGTGATGATGTAGTATCTTCATCCCAGTAATTTCCGGCACAGCATATGAGAAAGGGGTTCTAATCTACATGGAGGCCTTATATCGTGTTCAGTGGTTGCATGTCATTGGCTAATTATGCTGCAAATCAGCTGTGTTGGTTGCAATTACCATTTCAGAAGCACCGCAATCACCTGGTAATGAGAACCATGTTAAAAAGGCAAACAGCTGGCTAGGGGAGCCATTGTGTATGACAGTTATGTCACCCAGTAAAGTTGTTGCCACAGCCATTATATATCTGCACGTATCAACAGAGGAGTACTGTACTCCATCAAGTATGTAACGTTTTTGTTTACAACATAATGCATATGTGTGAACTGTGAACATACTTATGGGAAATGAGGATTACAGCATTAAGCCTTTCTTAGAACTTTAATGATGACATGTCATTGGTCTCCAGATTTATTATACCTACAGAGGAAGAACAGTACATCAAGGCTGGAATTTTTTTTTTTTTTTTGTCAGTGTGGCACACTGGTCTCCTGGGAATGCCCCCATACAGTGGTTGTTATAGCACACTGCTATTTGTTTTGCACTGTTGTTTTGACATATTATCAGGGGGTTACCCCTAGGGGCCACACTTCAATGGACTCCTGTGTTGGGTGTGTGATCATACAGCAGTTTCTGTCATGGCAAAAACAGGAATAGCTGACTACAGCTAGTATCTTAGTCACATCCACACCCTTAGTATGTTTGCACACTGTGGAATATGACATGTGTGATCAAGCAGTGGATAGTGCCATCCATTCTGTTATTGCTGTATCTCTACATAGTGTACTCCCACATATGTGATCCTAACATGTGTTCCCATTTGGCTGTCTTTCAGGAAAAATGTATGCAAGATGCCATGGCCCTTTTACAGATGCCAAGAATGATATAATCCTGGAAGGCCTCCATCAACACCATGAACTCCTATTGCCTAGGGGGAGGCAAAACAGGGAACAGCGGGCTGCATTGCTGGCTGACCTGGTCTGTGATGTTAATGCCATCGGTCATCAGAGCAGGACATATGAGCAAGTTCAACACCATGTAACTGACATGATAAATGCTGCATGAAGAAGAGCAGCAAATGTGGCCAGGGATCATGGTGTCACCAGTGAAGGGCTTGCAGCAGAACAATCACTCTCATCCCTGGAAAACTTAGGAACACATGACAGCTCCTAGGTACCCATCACACTGTATATCAGTGTGTCAGGGTGTACATAGTTTTATGTGAGTGTCAGGTGTTTGTTTTTTGGGAGGAGAAGGAGTTTAACTGCAGTTTGAATCTCATGCTCAGATTTTGACCAACATTACAATTAACAAAGTAACTACAATAAATGTGAGCTATATGGATGTATTACCCTTTTACAGTGCAACATGTGGTGGTGTTTACAGTACCTCTCCCTCAACTTTTCACAGCTCCATCAGGAATCGAACAAGGCTGTGGTCCTGTTCCTGGTAAGCACAACACTGTTTTGTTACAGATGGAGATTTACTGCAGTGTATTCCCTAAAGTGTCACTCCAAGCCTGTTGACTGGATTGATGTACTGTTGGCATGATTGCATTGCACAGATATTTTCTGACTGAACACACTTTAGAGTCATACCTATGCCTTGTAGGTGTGACCACACTGATACATGTGACAATATTGTCAGGACATTACAGATTATCACATGTAAACTGTGCAGAGTTTTGACAAATGTCAAGAGTGTACTTCATTGTTGCTGATGAGATTATTGTTTAAAGAGATTTTATTTACAAGTAGCAAAAGAGGTTTGTTGGAAAATAATGTTCTCATAACCTCCTATATGACGTTTGGGGTTAAACAGGTATGTAATAGTGACAACAGTGTGTACAGCTTAACATATATTGCAACATAGTACTGCAGAGCATAATAGTGCAGGTATTAATGTACTGCTTTTCCCTTTTTTATCACAGGTGACTGGGGGGGTTGGTCCTTCTCCCTTTCACAACCTGATGTCAGTGTCTCTTCAGACTGTGATGATGATGGTGGCCAAAGTGAAGCAAAAGTGGGGGTTGCAGGGACTGAATCTGTCCCAGAGGTTTATATCTCTCTTCTGCCCTCATTATAACCACACACAGTCAGTATGCTTACACATACCCAGTCCCCAGAGGCCACAGATATTGGGCAGTCAGAGGGTGGGGACATTGAACAGAAATGTGTGGCAACTATGGCTCCAGTGATTGTCGATACTGGCCATAGTCAAAGTGATGGTGAAGTTCCACACAGACAGATTGATAGGGGTGCTCGTAGGAGTTCTGCTGTCCATCCATGGCCTGTTGCAGGTGTCTCATCACTAGTCACTCGACGCATGTTCTGGGCCATCATGAAGGCATAGGCACATTCTGAAAAGAACTCCAGATAAATGCTCAAGGTTATGGATGCAGCACAGTCTGACATCCATGACTGCCTCCACTGCATTGCTGATACCCTGGATTGGTTCACTGATGCACAGGAAAGACATTGGTCTGAGACAGATTGCAGGCTGTCTTGGAACTCACATTGTCTGTGATGGAACATGTGGTTGGAGTTGAGCATTGAGCTTGTGGACATAGGTCAGCAACTACATCTGCTGAGAGATCACATGACTGCACAATCACGCTCCCATAGAGGCAGTACTTCCAGTGCTCCAGAGGGGAGTGTGTTGTCCACACCAAGATGAGGCAAGCCATGGGCTCATGGTCCTGGGCATTCCCGTGGAATACACGGTTCCAGCAAGCAGACAGCAGTCACCGTCAGGTACTAACACCACTTCTGACCTTGGGCATGGAGGTGCCAGTGCAACTCCTGGCAGAGCCAGTTCCCATGTTTGGAGGTGGAGACAGTGAACTGTCAGCTCTACTATGCACTGTTCAAAGCTGTCCAACATACACAAACATTGGGCTAGCACTGTGCTTGACTGTGTTCACAAACAAACTCACACACCACCTTCACAATCAGGTCACCTACAGAGACACACACGGCACATTTCCATGGCCCATCTTGTCTGCTTCCCTTCCTGACTCACACACATGCTTTCAACCTATTGGGTCAGTCTAGGCCTCCTGCACCCCTTCACAACACCCAGTGCAAGTGATGATACATATGCCACATCCCTGTCATCCTTATCATTGATGCAGGGGAATGGAGCTATGTGTCTGATGCACAGAGTGACTATATAAATTACTATGTATTTGTGTAATCCATTGTTGCTTTTGACATGCCACTTGTACTGCTCACTGACAGATGCTGTATGCTGACATATGTAATAAGTAAACCACATCATTCTGTGTACCTTACATTGTATGATGTCATAATTGCTGTATACGTACATAATGAAAGCTGTCTCATGGACCTGTTTATGTTTCAGTTTCAGGATTCTGTGGAAGACACCTATGGGTACACAGTGGCAATAAACCCCCTAAACATTACAGCACAGATTGGAATGTCAGCACAGAAGAACAATGTCTTCAGAAAGGTACAGCAGTATAGGTGCATGGCTCCATAGGTTCATATGTGTATAACAGGCTAACAAGGACAATGGATTCATTCAGCCTACTCATGCATCCCTAATCTCTGGAGAAGTCTGATACCCTTGATAACTGTGTCAGCATGGTATCAGGAGCTAACACATCTACAAGCTGTAATGATGTTGATGAACCATCTACAATTTTCCTGTGTCCATTATAGACATTTACCTATACCAGTTATGACTGTCTTGTTCCACATCCCACTGTATAACTTGCACATGATGTGGATTACAGTGGAAGTGTGCTTCATGTGCATGGGGAGCCTGTTACATATAGGGTGTAGTGTCTGTGTTACATACCTGTCTCTCCAGCATGTACTGTTTACACCACTGTGAAGGTGTAGTTAAGCAGAACAGGTAATACATGTGTTAGTCTTGTCTTGGATATGCAGGAGGTATATAGCAGGATCTGACATCTCCCTGTATGGCAGCCATACACCTCCCCTCCAAAGTATGTAGGAGACACACTAAACATTCACAGCCTTAACACGGTCTGCATAGGACATGTCATCTACTGTATGTATTGGTTTACCATGGAACCTCTGTGGCTCTTAACAGTTGTCAGATATGTCTGTGTAGTGACATAGCAAAGGTGCCATTGCACTCAATGATAGGTGTTATGAGTGCCAAATACAGTATAACAATGACAGTCTGTG
>NC_056732.1:1724743006-1724820926 GCF_019279795.1 Protopterus annectens | reverse complement strand
ATGAACACACACACACACACACACACACACACACACACACACACACACACACACACACACACACACACACACACACACACTTTATTTTCTTTATACCTATATATATATATATATATATATATATATATATTACACTCACTAAACAGCAAAAGTGCTACTTAGCGAGTGTAAAATAATGGTGACCATTAGGTTATTTTCAGTCTGAGCTCCATGGCAGCTTAACATGCTGCTGTGAAGCTGTGGATTCATGTTTCACAGGCATTACCTGTAGATTAATACCCCGCTGGAAAATGTTTGCTCTCCAGTCAGGGTGCTGATCTACAGGTTGCCCATTCTCTAAAAATGATTAATATCCATTCTAGATAGTAAGGAATCATGTCAGCTTGACAAAAGAACATTTTATTAAGGCTCTCAATGAATCAGGAACAAATCTCAACAGAATATATAAATGGGATCTACTGGAGAGAGAGCTATGTATCCTGGAGACCATCCTTTGTGTGAAAAAGGGTCCCCATCCATATGAAGCAGAGTTTCCCCCTAACCAGTTCAAGTGTAACTTGGACAATTGGATGGGGAACAGGAAATTCATCCCTGTTTTAGCACCTATGTCTCTAATGGACACAAGCAGCCTGTAAATGGGTCATCCCCACACCCCTGCTTACTCTGATCAAAGGCATCTTAAGTAGCCAGAGATTTGGGATGCATGGCTACCCTTAAAAGGACCCTAATGGTTGTTGGTCTGGTATGCATCTGTGAGTCAAGGACAAATCCAGAAAAGGACACTTTTAAAACATGAATATTATTAACTTGGGAAATTGACAGAATAGACAATATAGCAATAACCCATGCCTGGCTGTGGGTAATGCTGGATTTACCCACGGTTGGTGTGGTTTGGTCATGAGGGCGAAGCTTGAGTGGCCAAAGACAACTGTGGGTAAATCCAGCATTACCCACACCCAGAAGTGGGTTATTGTTATTATACAATGACATTATTTAATAAAAAAAATACTTACTTTTCTTAAATAATGGCATTATATAATGCCTCCTTGCTGCCCTTCCGCAGCTGTCTGCTATTTTGCGGCAGTTCTGATGTACTGCACATGCGTATGCTTACGCAGTACATCAGAGCTGTGGGTGGAAGCAACGGAAAAAGCAAGATCTCTGTTGCTTTTTACAAACTGTCTCCCTATGTTAAAGGAGTTTAACATAGCGAGACAGCTTTAAAAAAAGGAAGATGTCAGTTACTTTTTTAAAAGCTGTCTTGCTATGTTAAACTCCTTTAACATAGCGAGACAGTGTCTAAACAGCAATGGAGATCTTGCGTTCTTCGTTGCTGTAAAAAAAGACATACTAATGTCTTTTTTGCGTTCCGGCCCCAAAATCCGGACAACACCAAGAAAGGAGGGGGGGTGTCCATATTCATAAAGGACACCCACACCTCAAGGTTGGTGGCAACGCATGATGCATCGGAGACCATCCAGGTGCAATTAACCATAGGCAAGACTGCTCTGCAATTTGTAGCATGTTACAGGCCACCCTCTCAAACTCAGGAATCTCACATGGCCTTCCTGAAAACATTGGAGGGGATAAATGTATCTCCAAACACCATCATACTAGGTGATTTCAACTACCCTAATATAGACTGGGAACACTACTCAAGCCCAAACACTCTAGCCCAAAGGTTCCTGGAGTTCATAAACTCAAATGCCATGGAACAACTAGTCACCATCCCCACAAGAGGAGAAAACATACTTGATCTCATCATCACGAACATGGGATCACAATGTTCAACACCGAAGTATACCCCTCACTGGTGAGATCAGATCATAAACTAATCTCGCTGGAGGTCCTCATCCCCCCACCAGAAATAAAAAGACCACAGTGAAAAACTTCTCAAAAGCCGACTTCACACTTCTAAAAACTAGTGTGGTCTCCTTTAAGGCCCCTGAGCCAGTGGTAAACATTACTCAAACCGCTGAATCACTTACAAATGCCTTCTACCAGCACCTACAGTACTGCATGGATCAGGCAATCCCAAACAAAACTAAGACTCTTTGTACCAAAGGCAAGCGTCCAGTCTGGTGGACCCCAGCCATAAACAAGCTCTACAACAAAGGAGGAAGCTACTACAAGATAGAGCAAAATCCTTGAAAGGTAAGACACCTTTGATCATTATAAGTAAAAAACTAAGAGCTCTCATAAAATCATCCAAGGCAAATTTTGAGAGAAAATCGCCAAGGACTCAAAAGACAATCATAAGGCCTTCTTTAGCTATGTTAGAAACCTAGGAGGAAACTCCCAGATATGCTCAGAATTAGTTCAAAATGATGTGAAGATTACTGAACCTACACACATTGCCAACATACTGGCTGACAGGTTCAGTGCAAACTTCTCCCCTCCCCAAAGGAGAGATATCTATATCAGAGGATTGTAGCCCCCCAAACATCTCCAACGCCCAGGTGAGAACTGCTCTCTCCAAGGCAAAAAACACAGCATCCATGGGACGGATGGTGTCCCGGCTGTGTGCTCCACGAACTCAATGAGGAATTAAACCCGCAGTTAGGACAGCTGTTTAATCTTAGCCTCACCTCAGGATATGTACCCAAGGAGTGGCGCACGGCAACTGTGGTCCCACTTCACAAGGGCGGTGCCTCCACCGATCCTGGAAATTACCGTCCCATTAGCTTGACAAGCCTTATCTGCAAAGCCATGGAGAGGATCATAATGGAACTCATAAATAAAGACATAGGGAACTTGCAGACTTTGGATCCAACCCAGTTTGGCTTTGTCAAAGGCAGATCATGCCTTTTAAACTTGGTTGACTTTTTCGAGACAGTCACCAAGGCCAATGATGAGGGAAAGGCAGTCCATACAACCTACCTCGACCTGGCAAAGGCCTTCGACACAATACCCCACTCAGGTATCATCGAAAAACTCATCAGCTTGAATGTAAACCCATACATCACAAGATGGGTTGCAAACTGGCTAAGTGACAGAACCCACAGGGTCAGAGTTGCTGGAGCCATGTCAGACTCAAAGCCTGTCACAAGTGGTGTCCCACAGGGCTCAGTCCTGGGCCCACTCTTGTTCGGCATCTACTTTTCTGAAGTACAAGCAAACACAGGAGGGTTATGGCTGACAAAGTTTGCAGATGACTGCAAACTGGGCGCCATAGTCGAAAACACATCTGACACAGATATCCTTCAGAAGGGCCTCACAGAAACGAATAACTGGTGCCAGAGCCATGGCCTAAAGTTAAACGCCAAGAAATGCATAGTCATACCCTTCGGGAAAAACAAGGTTACCCTAGCTACTATATAGGTGGCAATCCACTGAGCACAGAAGAAGTCATCAGGGATCTGGGGACCCAAGTTGACAGTAGCCTTCGCTTGACACTCATGTTGCTAAAGTAGTTAGGAAAACCTTCTACATTGCCCACCTGATCATGAAGGGATTCACATCTAGATCAAGGGAGGTCATCGTCCCCTGTACTCATCACTCATTAGACCTATGATTGAGTACAATGCCCCATTCGGAATGTATCTGACCCGACACCTGCAGCAGCTGGAAAGGCCCCAAAATTCCTCACCAAAAGGATAAAGGGTCTCAAAAATATGTCTTATGCTGCCCGACTGAAAGAACTCCAGCTCTATTCAGTCTCATACCGCTTGCTCAGAGGTGACCTGTGCCTGACATATAAGGCCATGTCAAACCCAGATTTGATGAATATGCTTCACCTCAAAAATCTAGATCCCTCAGAACCACAAGGGCGGGAGACTTAAACCTTGACACGGTTATTAATAGAATGTGCTGGAGGGAAAGATTCATCACCCAGAGACTCCCTATGCTGTGGAACAAAATCCCGGTACATGTGAGGCAGAGCACCTCGCTGGCCTTGTTCAAGAGGAATCTTGACCAATGGATGGGAGATCGCAGATATACCCCAGGGATTACTTCAGTGTCACTGCTTGACAGAGGCACAGCAAAATAATAGGCATAGTTTTATTCAATAGTCAAAGACCACCAACTGAAACAATAATCCAACCAGCGTAGTAAAAGACAATTTATTTTGCAAAACGATCAGAAAACCAGTAAGACAAGCGCTTTCGCCTGGTATATTCCAGGCTTTATCAAGTCGAGACATTAAACAGGTTACACCAGTGTGTTTAAATAGTGTTAATTGATTGATTGTAAATTGGTGTTTCATACCTTGTTAATTGTTAACCCTAGCCTAACCACAAAACTTAAAAACATAATGCAAACAAAAAGTAATTGTTTGCGTTTAACATGACACATTAGTTTCTATTGTGTGTTTAAAATAGGTGTGTTCATTTAAAATACAATAACATCATAGTTTAAACATTTCAATAAAATGTTGATAACAAAATATAATACAATATAAAAAAATATATATTTAAGACATTATAGCTTTTTAACTGTCAGGTAGTAAAAACCTTCTAACCTGCCATAATGTAGTGCCAGTCAATTAACTGTTAAAAACCTGCCATGTTTTTGTTGATAACAAATGTGCTGTGCTGAATTTAGATGGGGTAGAAAATCATGAATGAGATGTAAAAAATTGTTTCATCATGATCTCTATAATCTAGCCCTTCTTAACCTGAGTAATGAGCCAATGTTGATTGAACCATTAAGTCCTGGTGGTTTGCATTCAACCTAAGCTGCCAAATGAGTTCTCTGAACTCAAGTGTGGACTCCCAGTCCCCCCCTCTAATGTGTGGATTGAGCTGTTCAAGCACCATAAAAGACAGTTTTAGGTTGGGGCATTCAAGAGAGTGTTTGTAAAAAGCATTGGCTCATTACTCAGGTTAAGAAGGGCTAGATTATAGAGATCATGATGAAACAATTTTTTACATCTCATTCATGATTTTCTACCCCATCTAAATTCAGCACAGCACATTTGTTATCAACAAAAACATGGCAGGTTTTTAACAGTTAATTGACTGGCACCACATTATGGCAGGTTAGAAGGTTTTTACTACCTGACAGTTAAAAAGCTATAATGTCTTAAATATATATTTTTTTATATTGTATTATATTTTGTTATCAACATTTTATTGAAATGTTTAAACTATGATGTTATTGTATTTCTATTTTAAACACACAATAGAAACTAATGTGTCATGTTAAACGCAAACAATTACTTTTTGTTTGCATTATGTTTTTAAGTTTTGTGGTTAGGCTAGGGTTAACAATTAACAAGGTATGAAACACCAATTTACAATCAATCAATTAACACTATTTAAACACACTGGTGTAACCTGTTTAATGTCTCGACTTGATAAAGCCTGGAATATACCAGGCGAAAGCGCTTGTCTTACTGGTTTTCTGATCGTTTTGCAAAATAAATTGTCTTTTACTACGCTGGTTGGATTATTGTTTCAGTTGGTGGTCTTTGACTATCGTATTACTGGTTTTCTTCTTCCTTTACAAGTTATAGTTTTATTCAAACTAAAGGGGTGGCGAAAGCCACATAACTATGGGCTAGGCTTATAAATGCCCTTGGGCAGATAGCCTAGTATGAACCTATGAACCTATGAACCTAATGGAAAAAGTCCAGGCGACTGGACCTTTTTCCATTAGTATAAGTTTGATTTACAACGTGCACGCTGACCAATCAGCGTGCACGTTTTGGAATATTAATGGGAGGGGTCGTTGTCCCTATACAATGAGACAGTTTGTAAAAAGCAACGGAGATCTTGCTTTCTCCATTGCTTCCACCCACAGCTTTGATGTACTGCGTAGGCACACGCATGCGCAGTACATCAGAACTGCCACAGAATAGCAGACAGCTGCGGAAGGGCAGCAAGGAGGCATTATACAAATGCCATTATTTAAGAAAAGTAAGTATTTTTTTTTCTTAAATAATGTCATTGTATAATAGCAATAACCCACTTCTGGGTGTGGGTAATACTGGATTTACCCATGGTTGTCTTTGGCCACTCAGGCTTCGCCCTCATGACCAAACCACACCAACAGTGGGTAAATCCAGCATTACCCACAGCCAGGCATAGGTTATTGCTATATTATACAATGCCTTCCCTAAAACGTGCATGCTGATTGGCCAGCCCAACCAGCGTGCCCGTTGTAAATCCGTCAATATACTAACGGAAAAAGGTCCGGTCGCCCGGACTTTTTCTGTTAGTATAAAACACTGTCTCGCTATGTTAAAAGAGTTTAACATAGCGACAGGTTTAAAAAGCAACGGAGATCTCCGTTGCTTTTAAAGCTGTCTCGCTATGTTAAACTCTTTTAACATAGCGATTAGTAAAAGCAACGGAGATCTTGTGATCTCCGTTGCTTTAAAGCTGTCTGCTATAGTAAATGGGTTTAACATGGCGAGACAGTTTAAAATAAGCAACGGAGATATCCGCCGCTTATTTTAAAGCTGTCGCGCTATGTTAAACCCATTTAACATAGCGAAACAGTAAAAAAAAGCAACGGAGATCTTGTGTTCTCCGTTGCTTTTGCCCACAGCTCTGATGTACTGCGCAAGCGCGCAGTACATCAGAACTGCCGCAGAATACCAGACAGCTGCGGAAGGGCAGTAAACAGGCATTATACAATGCCATTATTTAAGAAAAGTAATAGTTTCTTTTCTTAAATAATGTCATTGTATAATAGCAATAACCCACTTCTGGGTGTGGGTAATGCTAAATTTACCCATGGTTGGCTTTGTTTGGTCATTGCTATATTATACCATGACCCCCCCAAAACGTGCAAGTTGATTGGCCAGCATGCACATTGTAAATCGAGTTGTACTAATGGAAAAAGGTCCGGTCGCCCGGACTTTTTTCCATTAGTATAACTCTACTTTTAAAACACTGTCTTGCTATGTTAAATGGGTTTAACATAGCGAGACAGCTTTAAAATAAGCAACGGAGATCTCCGTTGCTTATTTTAAAGCTGTCTCGCTATGCTAAACCCATTTAACATAGCGAGACAGATTTTAAAAAAAAAAAGCAACGGAGAAAGCAAGATCTCTGTTGCTTTTTTTTACTGTTTCGCTATGTTAAATGGGTTTAACATAGCGAGACAGTTTTAAAATAAGCAACGGACATCTTGCTTTCTCCATTGCTTTTGCCCACAGTTCTGATGTACTGTACATCAGAACTGCCGTGGATGCCAGACATCTGCAGAAGGGCAGTAAACAGGCATTATACTATGCCATTATTTAAGAAAAGTAATAGCTTCTTTTCTTAAATAATGTCATGGTATAATAGCAATAACCCACTTCTGGGTGTGGGTAATGCTGTATTTACCCACGGTTGGCTTTGTTTAGTCCCGAGGGCGAACCACGCCAACCGTGGGTAAATCCAGCATTACCCACACCCAGGCGTGGGTTATTGCTATATTAATACATATTTTCTGAAGTAAAACAATCTTGCAACTGTGATTATAATTTTTATTAAGTGTAAATTACCATCTTTTCTCCAAATTTAGGAAAGATTGAGAGGGACAGTGCTAAAATTTGAGTCAAAAATCAAGGATATTTGAGATGCATGCGTTTTATAATACGAATTAACACATTTTAAGTATGTACGTTCTAGTTGGAGCTTTCATTGTCACAACTAAGCGTTCCACGATTTGCATGTTTCTTCACGTTCTGCAAACACAGTGTTCCACATTTTCGGACATGGAATGCTGAGAGTTGCTGCATAAGGTGAAGCGGAAATGCAAGACAATCGTGTGCACGTACGTATACATGAATGTAAATGTGTGTATATGCATGCAATGTATGTGTGTATGAATTTAAGTGCCACTTTGTATCTTGAGCTTCTGCAAATCTGCCGTTAGAGAGCAGTAGTTGTCAACGTTTATGACACAGCGAGTCAGAGGTTGGGACTGCTGCTATGAAACTGAGCAAAAGCAGCGGTTTCAGTTGGCAAGCTGAACACCAATAATTACACACTGATATATGCAAACTCAGAGGCAGCCGTCTGCAACTTACTTTCCCTGCAGTTTGCCACTAAAGTCGTCTACATGGCTGATAGCACTAGCACTGAAAGCAGCCGAGTTATTTCACCTTTGATACCTGTAAGTGTGCGCTTCATTGCAAGAACCAAGTCTTTTGACACTCTACAGCATAATCTTAAGTTTGAGCTTCTGATCTCGACTTTGCGCTTAGGGCAAATCAAGTACTCTGCAGCATGGATGTTTTGGGTCTCATTAAGATGCATAGGTATGGTTCCTAGACTCTTGTTCTTTGACTGGTGGCATAAAATAGTGGTCGCCTCCGGCTGCTGTGGAAGTTACCGTCGCTGCGGCATCTGTCGTGGAATTATGAATATTGTATGTGGCTGGTGTCGGTACTTCAGACGTCCAGTGGTGCTCATACTGTACCATTCTAAATGTTACGGAAGAATAAATCTCACTGACGTAAATGATTCGTTGTATGATGGTTATCTGAAGTATCTTTCTGAACGTTTTGGTAGGTTTGTTTCTCTCTTTAGTTTATGGCCTGTAGCAATTCATGTGTTTTTCTGTTCCTTTGTTTTCCATAGGTAGAAGACTTTAGAATTGCTTTATCTCAAAATGCAAATATCGTGTATTACGGCTTAACATAAACAGAGGGACACATAGCAACAACTGCCAGTATTGCCTGATAAAATTAAAATGCATTTTCTTTAAGGATGTAATAGTTTGTAAAAGGGCTTGTGTTCAAACTGTCAATCACTGGAATTAGGGGTGTAGCAAGCAAATTCCGTTTTGTACTCATAGGTTCATACTAGGCTATCTGCCCTAGGGCATTTATAAGCCTAGCCAGAGTGTGTATGGCTTTCGCCACCCATTTTAAATTAATTTTGCTATGCCTTTTTTCGAGGTTAGTATACTGTGCCTCTGTCTAACAGTGACACAGAAGTGATACCCGGGGTAAACCTACGATCTCCCATCCACTCATCAAGATTCCTCTTGAAGAGAGTCAATGAGGGACTCTGCCTAACCTGGACTGGGATTTTATTCCAGAGTGAAGGGAGCCTCTGGGTTATGAATCTGTCCCTCCAGCATGTCCTATTTATTTCAGTGCTGAGGTTCAACTCTCTCAAGCGCGTAGCTCGATGGAATTTGGATTTTCTGAGGTGCAACATGTCCATTAATTCCAGGTTGGACATGGCTTTATACATCAGGCACAGATCGCCTCTGAGCAGGCGGTATATCACTGAGTAGAGCTGGAGTTTCTTTAACCGGGCAGCATATGGCATCTGTTTGAGCCCTTTGATCCTCTTGATGAGGTACTTTTGGGGTCTTTCCAGTTGCTGCAGGTGTCTGGTAAAGTACATCCCAAAAGGGGCATTGTACTCAATTATGGGCCTGATGAGGGATGAGTAAAGAGGCACGATGACCTCCCCTGATCTAGATGTGAATCCCTTCATGATTAGGTGGGCTATATAAAATGTTTTTCTAACCACTTTTGCCACGTGATTGTCAAATGAGAGATTGCTATCAACTTGGATCCCCAGGTCCCTAATTGCTTCTTCCGCACTTAATGGATTACCACCTATGTGGTAATTTGTGGGCACTTTGTTTTTGCCAAAGGGGATGACTATACACTTTTTGGCGTTTAGCTTGAGGCCATGGCTCTGGCACCAGTTGTCTGTTTCTATGAGACCCTTTTGGAGGATGCTTGTGTCGGCTGGAGAGTCGATTATGGCACCCAGTTTGCAGTCATCTGCGAACTTGGTCAGCCACAGTCCTTCCATGTTGGCCTGTACCTCTGAGAAATATATACCGAGCAAGAGAGGTCCCAGGACTGAGCCTTGTGGGACGCCACTTGTAACTGGTTTGGAGTCTGACATGGCTCCAGCAATTCTAACCATGTGGGTTCTGTCCTTGAGCCAGTTTGCAACCCATCTAGTGACATAGGGGTTTATATTTAAGCGGGTGAGCTTATCTATAATGCCCGAGTGGGGTATTTTATCAAAGGCTTTTGCGAGGTCCAGGTAAGCTGTGTGGACCACCTTCCCCTCGTCAATGGCCTTGGTGACTGTTTCAAAGAAATTGACCAGGTTTAAGAGGCAGGATCGGCCCTTAACAAAGCTGAACTGGGTAGGATCCAGTGTCTGTAGGTCCCCAATATCTTTATTTATGAGGTCCATGAGGATCCTTTCCATAGCTTTGCAGACCAAGCCAGTCAGGCTTATGGGGCAATAGTTTCCAGGATCCGTTGAGGCACCACCTTTGTGGAGAGGGACCACTGTTGCTGTACGCCACTCTTTGGGTGCATATCCTGTAGTAAGGCTGAGATTGAAAAGTAGTTTTATGTTTGGGTTTAGCTCTTCTTGGAGTTCATGAGGACGCAGCCCGGGACACCGTCTGGTCCCATTGATGCTGTGTTTTTTGCTTTGGAGAGGGCGGCTCTTACCTGAGCATCTGAGATGTCAGGGGGGCAGCACTCTGCTGGGATAGATATTTGCCCTTTTGGTGGGAATGGGGGGGAGAAGTTTGCGCTGAACCTGTCAGCTAGGATGTTGCCAATGTCTGTGGGTTCGGTGTACTTTTTGTCATTTTGGACTAATTCTGAGCATATCTGGGAATTCCCACCCAGGTTCCTAACATAATTAAAGAAAGCCTTGTGATTATCTTTAGTGTCCTGTGCAATTTTTCTCTCGAAGCTGGCCTTAGACGATTTTATGAGTGCCCGTAGTTTTTTGCTAATACTGATCAGAGATGCCTTCCCTTTTTGGGATTTTACTCTATCATGTAGTAGCTTCCTCCTTCTATTGTATAGTTTGTTTATGGCTGGGGTCCACCACTCAGGACGTCTGCCTTTGGAGGATTGCGTCTTGTTTTTATTTGGGATTGCATGATCCATGCATTCCTGAAGGTGTTCACAGAATGCGTTTATAAAGGATTCTGTGGTCTGGGCCGTATTTTCCACAGGCCCAGGGGCTTTGAAGGATTCCAACTCGGTTTTGAGGAGTGGGAAATTTGCTTTAGAGAAGTTTTTCACTGTGGTTTTCTGGGCAGGGGGTGGGGCCGCGATGTGAATATCCAGTGAGATTAGTTTATGGTCTGATCTTACCAGTGAGGGATACACTTCTGGTCTGGAGCATAGAGTCCCCATGTTGGTGATGATCAGGTCCAGTATGTTTTCCCCTCTTGTGGGAGTGGTAACAAGTTGTTCCATAGCATTTGAGTTTATAAATTCTAGGAACCTTTGGGCTAGGGTGTTGGAGCTAGAGTAATGCTCCCAGTCTATGTTTGGGTAGTTGAAGTCTCCCAATATAATGGTGTTTGGAGAGACCTTCATATTTTCCAGTGTTCTCAGGAAGGCTGAGTGGGGTTCCTGGGTATGGGAGGGTGGTTTGTAGCTGGCTATAAACTGGAAGGCAGTTTTACCCACTGTTAGTTTCACATGGATAGTCTCTGATGCTTCGTGCTGTGCCACCAGCCTGGAGGTGTGGGTATCTTTGACAAATATTGAACCCCCCCTCCTTTTGTGGTTCGGTCCAAGTTTTGGGGCCAAAAAGCATTGTATGAGGTATAACCTGGTAGTGCTGGGGTGCGTCTACTGTTTCAATCACTGTGTGCTGTATTAAATATTCACCTTTCAGTTTATGTCTCCCAAGTCTCATATTTTTTGTTTTGATGACAGTTTTTGATGTATTTATCAACATATTATTCTCCTGTGCCCAAATGGTCAATTTAGTCAAATTATTTTGCAGACATGCCTTATCTGTAATACTTGTAATCAGTTTACCCAATTTCAGGTCGTCAGCATAGAAGAGTTCATTGGCCTTGACTATGCAGGAGTCTGTAATGACAGTAGCTGTTTTAACAGGAGGTCATTTTGTGGTAGATATCAGAAGAGTTTTTATTTTCCAAAGAGTATAATGTTACATTTTTTATTAAGCCGTAGTTCTCATTCATTTTTATGGGTAAGGCCATTTTGGAGGACATGAATATGAGCTGTAATTTTTACAACAGTTCCAAGTCTGCAGTTGTCCGAAAAGAAACCCTTAATATTAGCTTTTACTTATGCATAGTGGATGCCAAGAAGTAGTGATCCCAGAGGGCAGCTCTGGGAGACACCACTGGCAATGAGCCTTTTTTAAACACTTTTATTAAATTATCACTTACGAAATAGGCACATATAAACTAATAGAGAAAATGAGCTATATTAGTGTTTTTCATGCATTATTCATTGGACATGTTTCTTTCTAACAGCTGTCAATCACTCCAACACTACATCACTCACTCAATTCCTGCCTTCTCTTAAACCTCATTCTTTCTCCTGAACATTATTCTGCATGCATCAGGCCCACAAAGTCTATGTATTTCTGGATCGAATTCAAAACCTCGAACTTCATATAACCAAACTTCATTTTTGCAAGATGAAAAATGCAAAAGCTTAAGTACCTGAATGGCAAATCTTTCCCAGGGTAAGTAAACAATTGCCCAACATGCCCTTTTCCCCCTATAGTTGGAGGGTGTGGAGGTGTGGGGGAGTATTCCCCCACCTAGGTGGGTTTTGCTCACTTTGGTGTGTGTTTCGTTTAAGTTTGGGCAAGTGTTTACCTTCCCTGGGAAAACTTGCCATTTGGGTATTTCAGGTTTTGCTGTTTTCATCTCGCAAAAATTAAGTTAGGTTATATGAGGTTTGAGGTTTAGAAGTAGAGCCGTACTTCTGTGTAATTACTTCTCTTTTGTAAAGATACAAATTCCAGTTCTTTTATCTCTTTAATAGTGTTCAATAGTTCAATTACAGTTGTTTAGATTTTGATTTCCATTTTCTAACAATTGCTTTTTGGCAGTCAATAGCATTAAACTTAGTATGGCCTTGGTATTTCTAGGCAATTCAGATACTGTTTCCAATCTCAAAAGAATCATTTCCCTAGTTACAGTCATTTGCTCCCCAAATATCTTGAGGAAAAGTGCACCACCTACACTAATTAAATGGGTTCTAATACCAGTTGGTTATCCAGCAAGTTACGTGAGAGTTTTTATTTAGCAGGGTCAGTTTATCAATAAAAAAAATACTATCTTGTTTGCTGATTTCCTGCCTTTCCTAGCTAGTATAGTACAGATCCCAGGCTTTGCAGGTTTCAGGACTTTATTTTCTGTGTTCAGAGCTATCCAGATCTTGCTGTGGTAGAGGGTAGTCCTTCTGCTTACCAGTCGGAGTGGTGAGCATTGTACTAACACTAGAGGAGTGGTTTCCAGCTCTAAAATTGTAATTTTATTAGCCTTTTCGGGTTGATTTCTATCCCTTTCAACTTACTGACTTAACAACGCATGTGTTTGCTCATTTTTTGCATCATGCAGCACCACGGGGCTACTGTTAAACTATTCCAGGTGTCAGAAACTCTGTTCTTCAAATGTTCCCTTAGAACTAGCTGGTTTCTCAGTAGTAACACTAAACTCTGAACCTCTGTGCGCACTTGCTCTAGAACCTGCTGGAAAGCACTAGGAAGCCTTAAACTTTTAACTCAACTCTCCTTGTTAATAAGGAGAAATTAATAGTAGGCACTAAACAGCCTGTAATTGCGAAGTACCTTGCAAAGGTAAGGGAAAACAGCTCTTGTACTTTACAAAAAAAGAACTTAAACAGGCAAGTCCAAGGGTCAGCTTCCAGTGATTTCTCCTGTCCACCTGGTGAATCTGGGGCAATGCAGCAACTGCCTCATGTACACAGACAACCCTCTCCTCCTACCACCCAATACTACAACCTGTGAGAGATGCACTTACTTAGCCAAACTAGAAGCAAAGCTCTCTTCAGCCAAGATTGTGCTAGACAGTCAAGAGGGGAAGGTTAACACCTGCACTACACCTCAAGCAACACATAGCCCTTCAAAATCCACACCATCAACACCCACATATAGCAACACTAAACCCACATATGCGGAGGCCCTTAACAGTAACCTGCCAAAGCAACAAGGACCTCCGAAGCTGAAATGCAAACAAACACCAGTCACAACCAAAGTGACACATAGCTCACAACACCAGTGTGCCACCCAACAACAGCCCCTAAGGCAAGACACCGTACCCAACACTTTAGTGATAGGTGACTCTATAGTCAGGCATACTGATGTCTCACTCACCAGGCTGTACAAGGAGAAAATTACAGTCAGCTGCCTGTCAGGTGCCAGGATCCGACACATAATGCATGCACTCAGGTCACTGCACAACAAGTACAAATACGACTCTGTCATTGTCCATGTTGGAGTGAATGACTTGAGATGTACCTCCCTGGACTACATGAAAAGAGACATGGAAGAGCTCTCGGATCATGTGGCCCAGGCAGGTATGACCCTAGCCCTGAGTAGCATCTTGCCTTCGCCCAAAATGATACCACAGCTTAAGGACAAAATGAATGACTTCAACAACTGGATAAGCTTCTGGTGTCATTCAAAGGGGATCCAGTATCTGTCTGCTTGGGGCGACATGATCGACAAACCACGATGCTTTGCCAGAGATGGTCTGCACCTGTCACCCCTGGGATTCAGGTTACTGGCTGAAGCTTTTGCCACCCCTATATTGCCTTTTTTAGGCAAGGTTCAAAGGAAAAAACCACCACCATAACAGATACAAGCATGCAAAATCTGGAGGTAATGCTACTCAATGCTAGAAGTCTAAACCTCAAAATGCACTCTCTTGAGGCACTCCTAAAAATGGAGAACATCAATATCTGTGCAGTAACCAAGACCTGGTTCAAGGCTCCAGAGAGCACCCCTGCAATACCAGGCTACAACTCTTACCACACGTTTCGGCCACCAAACCAAGACCGAAACATTAAAGGTGGAGGAGTGTCCATATTCACCAAGGATATTCACACCTCCAGGCTAGTTGCCCAACACAATGCATCTGAAATTCTCCAGGTGCATCTAACACTAGGTAAGACTGCAATCCAAATTGTAGCTTGCTACAGATCCCCCACTATGCCCCAAGATTCTCACTACACCTTTCTAAACATACCGGAAAATATTAAGATACAACCAAACACTGTAATATTTGGTGATTTCAACTACCCTGCCATTAACTGGAAAAACTACTGGGGTACCAACACCTTTTCCCAACGGTTCTTGGAATTCATAAATTCCAATGCCCAGGATCAACTAATCCATTGCCCCACAGGAGCTCTAATGTCCTAGACCTGGTCATTACCAACATGGGAGATAGATGCTCCACACCAGTGGTCAGCCACTCATTGGTCAGGTCTGACCATAAGCAAATCACCCTTGACATCCACATCCCACCCCCACCCCCAGTAAGGAAACCTCTGTAAAAAACTTTTCCAAAGCCAACTTCATGCTACTCAAGTCAGAAGTGACAAACTTCATGGCACCCGTGCAGACGGGATCTGAAAGTTCGACTGCTGAATCCTACACTAAGGCACTGTACGAACACATCCACTCGTGCATGAATCGTGACATCCCAAATAGAACCAAGATGCTCTCCTCCAAAAAAAGGAAGCCAATCTGGTGGTACCCTGCCATAAAAAAACTGTACAACAGAAGGAATAAACTGTTGCAGAAAAGAGGAAAATCCCAGGATGCAAAAAACTCCCTTACCGGCCTCAGTAAGAAGCTGAGATCCCAAAATCCTCCAAAGCTAGTTACGAAAATAAAATTGCCAAAGATTACAAAGACAACCACAAGGCATTCTATAGTTATGTCAAGAATCTAAATGGCAATTCTCAGATCTGCTCTGAGCTACAACAGAATGGCATTAAATATACTGATCCCAAGGATATTGTCAGTATCCTGGCAGATTCATTTAGTGCCAACTTCATCCCCCTCTCACCCCCTAAAGAGCCCATCTCAATACCAAAAGATTGCCAGATTCCAGTAATCATGGCCATACAGGTAGAAATTGCACTCTCCAAAGCTAAGACTACAGCATCCATGGGACCAGATGACATCCCAGGCTGTGTACTACATGAAGTACAAAATGAACTGGCACCTCACCTAAGTGTCATGTTTAATCATAGCCTCACCTCAGGCTTCATGCCCACTGAGTGGTGCAGAGCTACAGTTATCCCACTCCATAAGGGGGGGATCCACCTTGGATCCCAGGAACTACCAACCTATCAGTCTGATGAGCCTGATCTGCAAGGGCTTGGAATGCATTATCATGGAACTTATAAACAAAGACATTGGCAACCTTCAAACACTGGACCCCACCCATTTTGGGTTTGTGAAGGGCCAATCCAGTCTCCTGAACCAGACTGACTTCTTCGAATCAGTATCCAGAGCTGTGGACGAGGGTAAGGCAGTCCACACAGCCTATCTGGACCTCGCCAAGGCCTTCGACACTATCCCCCACTCTGGAATCATAGACAAACTTACTAAGCAGGTCGTAAATCCCTACGTCACTCGATGGGTTGCCAACTGGCTTACTGATAGAACCCAGACTGTAAAGGTAGCCGACTCCAAATCCAGCTCCAGACAAGTGATAAGTGGAGTACCTCAGGGTTCAGTCCTGGGACCGCGCTTGTTTGGCGTCTACTTCTCTGAAGTACAGGCCAACATTAAGGGACTCTGGCTAACAAAGTTCGCAGATGACTGCAAACTGGGAGCCATTATTGAATCCCCAAAATGATGTGGATATTCTACAAAAGGGCCTCACAAAAACAGATGCTTGGTGCCAGAGCCATGGGCTCAAGCTTAATGCCAAGAAATGTGTAGTTATCTCCTTTGGGAAAAACCATGTACCCATGAATTACCACATAGGTGGCAGTACACTAAACACCAAAAGTGTGATGAGAGACTTAGGGACATGGGTGGACAGTGGTCTCACCTTCGATAACCACATCGCCAGAACAGTCAGGAAATCCTTCTATGTGGCACACCTCATCACTAAGGGCTTTTCATCCAGAAAAAAGGAGGTCATTGTCCCACTGTGCTCCTCCCTCATTAGACCCATTATAGACTACAATGCCCCATTTGGTATGTACCTCACAAGACATCTGCAATAGCTGGAAAGGCCGCAGAAATACCTCACTAAAAGCATCACAGGCCTAAAGCAGATGCCCTATGCTGACCATCTAAAAAAACTCCAGCTATACTCTGTGGCAGATTGTCTACTCAGAGGTGCTCTCTGCTTAACATACAAGGCCATGTCAAACCCTGAGCTGTTGGACATGCTCCACTTAAAGAAATCCCAATCCCTCAGAGCCACATGCTCCAGGGATCTAAACCTTGTCATCACAATGAAAAAAACATGCTGGAGGAATAGGTTCCTGACCCAGAGACTCCCCATACTCTGGAATAGACTGCCCATACATGTCAAGCAGAGTGCCTCCTTGGCCATCTTCAAAAGGAACCTTGACGATTGGATGGGAAATAGGAAATTCACCCCGGGGGTCATGTCAGTCGCCCTGCTAGACAGGGGTCCAGGCAAGTAAATATTGTGGGAAGAAATATCCAGGGAATTGTTATGGCTAGGCTTGTATAGGCCCTAGGGCTTATAGCCTAGTACCAACCTATGAACCTATGTTAGGCTGTGAAATAGAGCTTAAAACTTTGACTAGGTCTAATTAAGCAACATGTACTGATTTACATTTATCCATTGCATCTGTAACTCTTTCAAAAAGTCAGCCAGATTAAAGTATGTAACATCTGTCATTCACAGAGCTGCACTGGTTTGAGTTAATGGATTTTAAGCTGCCAATATTCTTATTTATGAATTCCATTATAATACAATACATAATGATTTCATAGTACCCAGGGTCTGCCACTGGGTTATCCTTGTGGAGGGGACCATAACAGCTGTTCTCTAAGCTTCAGCTACAAGTACCTAACCTTTGGAGAGTTTGAGGTTGAATAAATTTATGTGGGAGTCTGTAAAAAGTGTTTCATTCTGACAAAGAAACAGCCTAGTACTGTGCCTGGACCTATAGATCTAGTGTCTTTTGGAGAGGACTTTTAATACTTAGTTCAGTGTAATCATAAGGGAAGGTGTTAAATGGATGTTATTGAGGGGAGCAGAGTGGAGAAGTTAAAACTAAATTTTCATGCAAATGTGTGTGTGTGTGTGTGTGTGTGTGTGTGTGTGTGTGTGTGTGTGCATGCAAGGCATGCGTGCGTGTGTGTGTGTGTGTGTGTATGTGTGTGTGTGTGATATCCTTTCAATCAGAGTGGGTGGTGGTGTCTGATTTCATCTCAGTGTTAGGTGTAATTTCTTGAGTGCTTGACATAGTTAAATAAGACATTATGGTTATACTGGAATATGGCAACAATATTTATTTAATACATAGCTGTACAGGTCTTGTTTAGCTTTTGCTTTAGTTCTTTATTTGTCCTCTTGAGGTCACTTTTGGACGAAGAGCTGTTTAGTGTATATCTTAGGGCTAGAAGGAGTTTTTTTCCTTGTTATAGAGTTAGTTGTTGCTGAGTGTGATGCCTCTGCACTGACCCAGCAATCAAGGAGCCTCATTCCTCACCACTTATACCAGTGAGGGGCATCCATATAGGGAAAGGATAATAAATACAAACACAGTAAAGTACAATTCCCCTTAAGAGCACACAGAGATCACAGACAGTCTGGGGCTGGTTTCACTCTTTCTCTCCAGGTCCCCAATAAAACTCCCCACTGGCACTGCTATAGGGTCCAGATCTCAGCCTAGTGGGCAAGCTAAAACCTCCAGCACCCCCTCTGTCCAACCAGTGCTTTGTGTCCCTGTCCAAGTAGCTGACATACACACACACTTTGAGGTAAGAGTTTATACAACCACACAGACACTCCTGGGGAAGGCTGGCACAGGTTCTCCAGCTGTGCCATTTTACCCAGACTATACAGTAGAAATCACTGCTACCACACAGCTAATATTTATCAGCTACTCAAAGGCCCATATGAAAGGGTGTCCAATTATACTGTGCAATATTATTATCCAAGTGGTAAGAGCAACCAGTCAAGACTTATTTGGAGTGATATGGTACAGTATCACTATATACATGCAATGTACTCTTAGAGCTTAAATTATCTCTACAGAAAACAGCCACAGTTGAAAGGTTTCAAAATATTTAATAATAAATAATAAAAGCACAAGACAATACTTCTTACTGCACAGTGCTAGTCAAGCGTTCAGAGATCACAGAGAAACACTTAAAATAATACAGTAGAAAAGTTCTGACATCACAGAAAAACAAACTAGTCTAATTTTCATATTTCCTATCTATATCTAAGAGAAAACACAGTTCTAAAATCCTACTTACATACAGACACCGACAGAGTGGTGAGTTGGATGTTCTCAAGAAAAATGCTCAAATGCTCTCATTCTTTCTGTCCTTAAATTGATAACACAGTACCACAGATTCTTTCAGATAACATTATTTCTTTCTTGTTCCCAGGCTAACAGACTCTCAAGAGGTTAATAGCCCCTTTGATCTTGCAGCTTGATAGGAACCAGAGCAATAAAAGAAATTATACATGCAAATTCTAGTCATTAACTCTGGCCTCTAAACAATAGGCAGAATGCCTTTATCTAGACATCTTGGCTCCGCGTTTTGACATCAAAAAATTTACTTGTCAGCTTTGTTACATCAGAGTGCACTGTTGTTACATTTTTGAAGTTACACATTTAACAACATTTTTCCCATTTAAGAGAACAAGCCTGTGGTTTATATTAATATTTACAAATAACAGAATTATCTACAAAATTCTGTCTGGCTAGGCTGGCAGCCTACACCTATCTTCACCCCCCCCCCCCCGGGGAACTCAAGGTAGTTTTTCAAGTGACCCTTGAGAAATGTTGCTTGACAGGGTTAGGTCTATCTGAGTATACCTTACCCCATTCCCTGTCTTGAGAGCCCATCTGCATTGGCATTGCTAGTCCCACTGTGGTGCTGCACTGACATATCATATGCTTGCAACCCTAGGCTCCATCTTAGCAACTTGGCATTTTGCTGGCTGGCTGTGTGTAACCATGTTAGGGGGTAGTGATCTGTCACTACAGTGAATTTTCCTGCATACAGATAAGGCTGACATTTTTGCAGTGCCCACACTATGGCTAGACATTCCTTTTCTACAACTGCATAGCATTCCTCCCTGGGTTGGAGCCTATGATGGAGATAAACCACTGAGTGCTCTTCTCCCTCAGAAGAAACCTGGCTAAGTAGAGCCCCCACCGCATGGTTTGAAGCATCCACCTGCACAACAAATCCTTTGCTGTAATCTGGATTGGCTAACACAGGGGGTCCTCCCAAAGCTTCCTTAAGCTCCTGGAATGCCTGTTCACACACCTGCGTCCATACTACCTTATCTGGCCTGTTCTTCCTTGTCTGGTCTGTGTGGGGAGCAGCTATGGTACTATAAATGGGGACAAACTACCTGTAGTACTCTGCTGTCCCTAAGAATGCTCTCACCTGCTTTTTGTCCCACTAGTATGCAGAAAGTCAGGACTACTTTTATAAAGGGTACCATGTCTTGTGGCCATTGCAATGTATGTCATTTTGTTGCTCGAACTTTTGACTATATTAATGGTCATCCATTTCATGTCAATAATATATATAATTGTAATACTGAAGGTATTATTTATGCACTGAGGTGCGCCTGTGGACTTGTGTAAATAGAGGAAAGTAAAAGGCAATTTACAATCAGGCTTCAGGAGCACATCAGGAGCATTATAAATAAAAAAGAAGATAGCCCTGTGTCTAAGCATTTTATGTTGGTTCATAACTCTAACCCTAATGATTTACAAGCTACGATTTTGGAACAAGTTGATAAAGGTGTATTTTCTGATCAATTGTATAAGAAAAAATTGTTGTATAAGGAAAGCATTTTAATTTTGAAATATGATACTTTATCTCCTCAGGGTCTTAATGTAGAATGTAACCGGAGGCTTTTAATTTGATTTCTTAATGATTTTTTAATGTTTATTGGATAATTAATTAATGCTTATTAGTTAATTGTCTTGTTTGCTATGGTATTTAAACTGAGCTGATTTTGTTATGTTTTATACTCCTTGAAGGCGTCTGCCGTAGCACTAGAGGTACAATAAATTGAGTGGATTCTTCATCTGTTGTTTATCGTTGGTCCTCCCAAAGCTTCCTTAAGCTCCTGGAATGCCTGCACACATGCCGGGATCCATACTACTTTATCTGGTCTGTTCTTCCTTGTCTGATCTGTGTGGGGAGCAGCTATGGTACTATAAATGGGGACAAACTATCTGTAGTACTCTGCTGTCCCTAAGAATGTCCTCACCTGCTTTTTGTAAGAGGTGCAGGCCATGCCTGAATGGATTCTACTTTGGCAGGTTCTGGCCTGATCTTACCACTCCCCACTCTATGTCCCAGGTAGGAGAACTCTGCCATACCCACCTGACATTTGCTGGGCTTAATGATCAACCATGCCCTCTGTAGTCTACCCAGTACCTCCCTGACACGTTGAAGGCGCTCTTGCCAGGAATGGCTGTAGATGGCAATATCATCTAGGTAAGCAAGGGCAAACCCTCCTGCTCCTGCTAGGATATGATTTACCAGCCTCTGGAAAGTCACTGGGGCATTTTTCATCCCAAAGGGTATCTTTGTGAACTCGTACAAGTAAAAGGAGTCACGAACGCTGAATTATCTTTAGGACTGTGAGTCAAGGGCACCTGCCAGTAACCCTTGGTAAGATCAATGGTTGTAAGATACTTAGTCCCACCCAGCTGCTCTAGGGCCTCATCTGTCATAGGCATAGGGTAAGCATCTGACTCTGTGTGATTATTTAATTTCCTGTAGTCCACACAGAACCTGGTGCTGCCACTTCTTTGGCACCAGCACCACTGGGGAGGCCCAGGGACTGTTGGACTCTTGAATTACCCCTAGTTCCAACATTTCCTGTATCTCCTCCCTCAGAGTCTGTTTGACTCTCTCAAGCACCCTATAAGGGACCTGTCTAATAGGCATTTGGGGTCCTGTATCCACCTGGGGCTGCATTAAGTGGGTGCACCCTGGTTTCCCAGTGGTCATTTCCCCAAACTCCTGTAACACTGCTCGGATTTCTTGAACTTGGGTAGGAGATAGCTGCTGGGACATTGCTACCCCTTCCACTGAGGTGTCAGTCCGAGCCTCAGTGAGATCAGTCACCAGATCTCCCTCAGACTCCTCCTGAAATCCACTACACATACTCAGCACAAGGGCCTCCCTATCATGGTAAGGTTTCATCATGTTAACATGGTACATTTTGTGCCATTGCCTCCTGCCTAGCAGTTCCACCATGTAGTTAACATCACTTACCTTTCTTACTACCTTGTAGGGACCCTCCCAAATTGCTTTCAACTTGTTGTGTCTGACAGGAATGGGAACCATCACCTGCAGCCCCACAGCATACTCTCTAGCTTGAGCATTCCTGTCATACCACACCTTTTTCTGTTGTTGGGCTTCTGCCAGGTTCTCCTGGGCCAAGCCCATGAGTTCCCTGAGTTTTGTCCTGAGGTTTAGGACATATGTCACAACAGACTCCTTGTGAGGTTCACACTCACCTTTCCACTGATCTCGCATTAAATCTAGAGGTCTCCTCACCCTATGCCCATACAGCAACTCAAAGGGTGAAAAACCTGTGGATTCTTGGGGAACCTCTCTGTAAGCAAACAACAGATGGGGAAAATATTTGTCCCACTTCCTCTTAAAATGGTCTGCAAATGCCCATAGCATGGACTTGATTGTAGAGTTTAACCTCTTAACCAGACCATTAGTCTGGGGATGGTAGGGGTGGCCTTCAGGTGCTTCACCCCACAGTACTTCCACAGACAAGTCAGCAGGTCTGACATGAAATTGGCACCTCTGTCAGTCAGTATTTCTTTTGGGAAACCTAACCTGCTGAAAATTTCTAACAAAGCATTTGCCACCTTTTCTGCCTCAATGGAGGACAGAGCCACTGCCTCAGGGTATCGTGTAGCATAATCCACTACCACTAAGATATACTTTTTCCCTGTGGAACTTGGGGTACTCAGAGGCCCCACAATATCCATAGCTACCCTCTGAAATGGCTCCTCAATCACAGGCAAAGACATCAAAGGAGCTCTTACCTTGTCTCCTGTCTTGCCTACCTTTTGGCACTGCTCACAGGTCCTGCAGTACCCTGTTACATCTCTGGAAATTCCAGGCTAATAGAAGTTCTGCATAATATGTCTCTTTGTATGTTTTATGCCCATATGACCTGCAAAGGGACTATCATGGGTTATGGTTAGAAGCGCTGGATGGTAGGCTCTAGGCACTGCCAGCTGCTATACTCTCTCACCTTCTAGCCCTCCCTCAGGGGTGCACTCTCTATATAGTAACCCTTTGTCCCTGTATACAGAATCCCCCTTTAACCCTTTGTCCCTGTATACAGAATCCCCCTTTCCTTGAGAATCGGGTGCCTCACTAGTTACCTGCCTCAGGCTCTGCAATGTAGGGTCTGAGAGCTGAGCCTGTCTCAGTTCTCTCTTTGTAACCCTTCCCAGCTCCCCTTCCACAGGAAGTCTGACATCCTCTGACAGTGGTGCCTCACTGTCAGCCTGGGTACTACTACTCACCTCTACCTTTGCAGTCACTCTGTCCAAGGGAACATCAGTACCCACGAGCATCTGTGGCTCAGCTTCAGTCTCACTGCTACAAAGTAGCTCCCTCCCTAAAGTAACCCCTTTGCCAATCCTGGCTGCAAGTATGCAGTCTGTCTGGGTCTCCCCCAGTCTACTAGACCCACATGCTTGTCTCCAAGCCTGACTGCATGTAACTGCATGAACACATGGTACTGCATTTTCAAAAATCATTCCCTATCAGGGTATCTGCAGGGATATCCTCAAACACACCTACTTGCTGGTTTCCTTTTCCACTCTGCCAGTCAAGGGGAACCCTAGCCAAAGGTATTTGGAATGGGGTCCCTTCTAAAGCTCTGACTGGAGTAGACTGCCCAGGCAAGTAGTGCTCCTCTGTAACCATTGCAGGCTTTACAATGGTTATGTCAGAGGCTGTGTCTCTCTTAGCAATGGCCTCTTTGCCATTAACTACAATAGGATATAACCTCTTGTGGTAGTTTGGTACCCTTGTTGTCCCAAGACAACCTACTATTGGCATTTTGTCTTTCCCACTTACTGGCTCTCTCACCTTTTGTTCCTCACCTTGCCTCCGTGGACGTCTGTATGCCACATGGCTCCACAGTTTGCATTCAAAACATTTAACCCTGGGTCCTGGACATGTACCTGGACTAGTGTCTTCCTCTGTTACTGGCAGATTCTGTTGGGGCAGTCTGTGCTGCCCACCATGGGTTCCTTTAGACCCATGAGCAGTACTGGGGGTCCCTTCCCTGTGCAGGGATGCCCTGCTTGCTAGGTATAGGTCTCCCTTCTTCCCCAACTCATCTGAAGTATTTTTATTTATTTTATTTATTTTATTTTACATTTGTTGACTGGGATAGTCTGACTGTATACATGTCCATTTTCAGCAGCGTCCCAGGGAGAAAAGCTCCAAGGTCACCAAAATTAGATTATAATACAGTATATGCAGTAGTTAAAATATTTAAGCAAGCAATAAAGTTTATGATTACAATTTTTAGTAGTTCTGGGGTTAACGAAAATCAGAGAGTAGGTCTTCAATAAGTAATTCAAGTCAGCTAAGAATAACTCATACAGTTAGTTACAGATACAATATTTAAAGTGGGTACATGCCAAAACACATTAGAGTTAGACAAGGTAAAGGTCAGGGTAGTGCCACAGGTAAGCTAAAATACTATTTTAGTCTCATTGTCACAGAGAGTTAGTTGGGTTTGCTACATTGACATAGCCAGTTTAGTGTCAAATGTTGTTTAAGTCTAGTCTTGAATTGGCTCAGGGAGTTGAGCACAGTAATTTCGGTTGGGAGAGAGGTCCAGGATCTCCTTACAGAGTTTGTGAAGAGAGAGTCACCAGCAGAATTATTAGTTTTGATAGTCTGGACTAGTAATTTATTAGATGATCGAAGTGGCCAATGATTGTGATAGGGGGTAATGATATTTTTAAGAGCAGGAGTATTATCTGGATTGTTAAGTATCTTATGGGCAGTTATCATGAGGTTATACTGGATCAAGCTGGGTAGTTCTAGCCACCCAAGTTGGTTTAGGTTAATACAATGGTGAGTCCTATAAGGCAGGCCAGTGGCAAATCTGGCAATATGGATATAGCAGGTAGAGAGTATGTTGAGGACAGATTTGTTTAGATTGGAGAGTATCAGGGATGCATACAGTAGTGTTGAAAGTAGGTGAGAGCGAGCTATGGCAGATCTAGCAGGAGGGATTAAGAAGGCTTTTATCCTGTAAAGTGAGCCTAGTTTTTTATTGATGTTCTTTATAGATTGATTAACATGTAGGTCGAATTTGAGATTATTATTGATTAAAAGACCTAAAAGTTTTGTGGAGGAGTCTGGGGAGATTATTGTGCCATTATTAGATTTAATGGTAAAAGTGAATGCAGTAGACCTGTGTGTTGGTGAGAACAGCAACAGTTTTTTTTTTTTTGGGATTCAGGATCAGATGACGATCAGAAATCTAGTTTTCAATAGTGTTAAAGGTGGTTTGTGTATTTGTATGTCAATTCATCTAAGCTAAAGTTCTTATAATATCTAGTCCAGACCACCTGAGCAGGGAGATCAGCCAGCAGCCAACCCCCCCTTCTGCATTCAGCTTGTACCTCCACAGTCTTAGCTCCTGTTTTGCTTATTCCTTCTCTTTCCCCTCCCTGCCCCCCTCTCCACTAAATAAAGCAGTACCATACCATAAGTTGCCACCAGGTGGCACTACAAACTCCATTCCCTGCACATTACTTTTTCTCCTAAGCAGTCTGTGTTCCTGTGAAAATAATAGACTCTCCACTTTTATTTTCCTATTCCATCTCTGTAAACCTACTGAGGATACCCTCCATTCTACTCTGTTCTTAGTCTTTTATATAGTCATTTACCACCTTATCTCCAGCCCCAGGCACCCTATCAGCGACCAAAAGTCAAGTATTCTACCTTTCTTCCTTACTATTTTCTGCATACTCTCCTCCTTTTTCCAGCCTTCACACTTACCTGTTGCCTGTCTGTCATTTTACCTGATTGTCTTATTCCACATTCTGCTCTTTTGTCTCTACCCTTTTAAGTTCGCCCTGCGGGCTCACTCCACTCCCCTACCCCCAATTCCCACCCACCCCAGTACCTCTACATTTATACCCATATAGACACACCTACTTCCTCTGCTCATACCAAACTCCACCCCTTCCTCTTTACCTACCAAACTCCACCCCTTCCTCTTCCTATCCCCTCCTCCAGTCATACTACCCACATCTCATTTCCCCACCTCCTTTCTCAACCCTCACATTGCTTATTAAAACTCTAACATGTCCATAACAATTCCATCTCTTTCTATCCAACTACTACTCCTTCTAAACCTCACCCTCATCTACCATCTCACCCAACCTTACCTCTTCAATCACACCCTACTCCTACATACAACCTACCCTCTCCACACATCACATACCTACTATACCTACTCCATCTCTCCTGAACTTTATCCCATTAATCACTTCCTATGGTTTCATTACAAACCAATCCCTTCTCATTATACATGTATACACACTTTCTACCCCATATCCTCCACTAATCCTTTAACCCACATCCCTCAACCAAAACAACTCAAATACCTCTACTACTTAACTCAACTCCTAACTTCCATACTTTTATCCGGTGATATACACCCCAACCCAGGCCCAAACCTCTCCTCCTCAAATTCTAAATCCATCCTATTTGCATCCCTTAACGCACAAAGCATAGCTAACAAAATTCCAAATCTACATTCCAGGTTATTTCACAACAAACCAGACATCCTAGCCATTTCTGAAACCTGGCTAAAACCACATATAAAAGATTCAGAGATAGTACCACCTAACTACTCAATCATCAGATCAGACAGAACCCATAAAAAGGGAGGTGGTGTAGCCCTACTCTACTCATCCTCCCTATGTATAACTCCCTATGACAAAGCCATCCCCCAGTTCTACAAAGCAGAATTAATACTGGCTCTTCTCCAGCTGAACAAACACAAATACATATACATTGTCTCTCTTTACATTCCCCAGGAGACAATATACCATTTCTCGAAGAAATCCTCTCCTGGCTCTCAGCTAACATTAAAAATGAAACTATAATCATGGGAGATACCAATATTAACTGGTCCTCCATTCAGTCCCCCTCTCACTCCCTTAACATCAACCTATATAACTACTGTCAACTCATCAACTCCATTACTAGACCATACAAAGACTTCACCAGTGGCAACACCCTAGACTGTATTCTTGTCTCCCACCCTCACTACTGCCCAGATAGTGGAACATTACCTGACTCCCTCAGTGACCACCTTCCTATCTTCACTAGACGTCTTCCTTCTCCCTTACAAGTCACTCATAATTACATTACTTCCCGATGCCACAAAAACTTTAACCCAGAAGCCTTCTGCAACTCCCTAAAATCACTTAACTGGTACCCCTT
Source organism: Protopterus annectens (assembly GCF_019279795.1). Lineage (NCBI taxonomy): Eukaryota > Metazoa > Chordata > Ceratodontiformes > Protopteridae > Protopterus > Protopterus annectens. Next base: position 1,724,793,507 of record NC_056732.1, on the reverse strand, counting down.
AAAAACTCTACCCCTTGATGATGCAATCATTCACTTTAATACCATATTCCTAAACCTTCTAGATACTCATGCTCCTTCAAAAACCAAAAGAATAAAAAAACAATCCACCCCATGGTTAACTGCATACACCCTAACCTCCATGCGACTTAGAGACAAAGCTTGGACACAATATCAAAAGAATAAATCTATATCTTCCCCCAATGAATACAAAACTCTTCGTAACTCAGTTAAAAAACTTATCTCTACAGACCATCGTAACTACTTCACCCGACTCCAAACAAACCATAAAACTAACCCTCAAAAATTCTGGCGGGGTATAACTATGCTTCTAAAACCCGGAACCACAGAAAACCCTATCCCCTGCCAAAATGTAGATGACACAGATCTTGCTACCCAATTCAATTCCTTCTTCATAGACTCTATCACCAAACTTACCTCCTCTTTCTCAAATAACATTCCTTCTCCTACCTCCACTTCTCCTCACTCTTCTCCCACCTCTCCTCTTGCTTCTCCCCCTCCAACTTCTCCCACTTCTCCTCAGATTTCTCCCCCTCCAACTTCTCCCTCTCTCTTCATGCTTCTCCCCCTCCAACTTCCCCCACTCACACCCCCACCTTTCTCCTTAAATCCTATTCCTACATCCACCATATATAAACTCCTGAAACAACAAATACCATGCACCAATGCCCCAGATAACATTCCCTCATATTACCTTAGCATAGGTGCAGAAGCCATTGCCCTCCTATCAGCATACTAATTAACGCTCTATCCAAGAAAGTATTGTTCCTCAAATCTGAAAAAGCTTACATCATTCTCTACATAAAGGTGGTAACAATACTAACATTACCAATTTCCGTCCCATAGCCATCCTGTCTCCCCTTTCAAAAGTTCTAGAAAAATGTATACATCTACAGCTCCTTCCCCATCTTCTGGACAACAATCTATTAACTCCCACACAGCAGTTCAGACCCCATCATAGCACCATGACCACTCTCCTATCCTTCCTTGAAACAGTGAATAAAGCAAGAGATTCTGGCTTCACTGTATCTACCATCCTACTTGATCTCTCTAAAGCCTTCGACACTATCTCTCATAACCTACTTCTTACTAAGCTATCTAACCTAAACCTTACCCCTCTTCCCTACATTGGTTTACTACCTATCTCTTTAATAGGCAACAAGTCAAATGGAAAAGCCACCTCCTCCTTCCTCAACACCCCTACAGGTGTTCCACAAGGTTCTATTTTAGGTCCACTCCTCTTCAATATCTTTATTAATGACTTCTACCACTCTATCCCCCTTGCAAACATTATTCAATATGCAGACGACTCCACAATCATTTGTGCTTCCTCATCTATCCCAACTCTTCTAAAACTCACCCAAGACTCTTTCACCACCGCAGAACAATGGATGAAAGACAACCATCTTGCACTCAATGCTGCTAAGACTAAACATGATATTTACCCCCTCCAAAACAAATTACTTTGATAGATCTCTATTCACTATCACCAGCCAAAACAACACATCTCTTGAGCTGGTATCTGAAGCCAAACTACTGGGTGTCCAAACTGATGACAAGCTCAAATTCAACTCCCATCTGCTACTAAATATAAAGAAAACTCATCAAAAATTGGGCATGCTCTACCATCACAATCGGTTCCTCACCTCAACTACCAAAATTACTCTCTCTACCACATTTCTTCTTCCCGCCCTTCTCTATGGTGCCCCCCTTCTTACAAACCTACAGTCTTCCCTGAAAATCAAGCTGTCCTCTTGTTACAATAAAATAGCCAGATTCGCCACCAGTTACAAATTATCCACCCATCACTGTGAACCTCTCTTCCAACTCAACTTGCTAGAGCTTCCTGACTACCTCTCCTACACTCAGCTCACCTATGCACATAAACTCATTTTCCAGCCATCCCTCTGTCCCTCTCTCTCATCTACCTTCAAAATGCAAACAACTCAAAGACTTCTAAGATCTAATAATCAAAACTTCATAGAAGTTTACAGACCCTTACACCCTCCTGGACAAAACCTCCTGTCCTTCTCACTAGCACGCCTATGGAACTCTCTTCCCCCCTGCATTCGAACCATTACCAACCTACCATCCTTTAAAAAATCCCTACACTCTCATCTAAAATCCTCTTGGGAATGCTCCTGTACACATCCCTCATAACCTACTCGCTACTCCCAACACTTCTCCTCTTTTCCTTTTTCTCAAAACCTAACCAGCAAATTCATGCTGGCTTCTAGCATATAACTCCTTATTTGTACCCTGCAATCTTACAATGTTTTTCTTTAATTTCTCATGTAAACTATGTATGTAACATAATCTTTGTATAATCTGTATGTGGACTATAATCTTTTTATTATCTGTATGTGGATGTTTTCTCCCCAGGACTCCATTGAAAACGGGTTCTTTAGGCCCAATGGACTATCCTGGTTAAACAACTGCAAATAAATAAATAAATAAATAAATAAATAAGTGGCCAAGCAAATCAAGGTGGGGTTGTCAGCGTAGAACTAAAAAACTAAAAGATAACCAGTAAGAAAATGGACCCCACAGCTTCCAAAGCAAAGTTTAATAACTGTGTAGTCCTTTCGACTCAACACAGCACCAACAAGGTTGATAAAAACAGCCAAATTCATTCACAGAGAAAACAGTAGATGTGATAAAATCCACAAGGCACAAATACAATGTTCAGTAGTTGTAATGTAATCCACAAGGCACAAATACATTGTTAAGTGCTTTCACCTAACTGAATGTCAGGCTTCCTCAGAACAATTTTAACACTTTCTAAGTCCTGTTTATATAGGTGTACCCATTCAAAAGAACCAATGGTAATACTGTCAATTAACTCAACATGAATTTAAAAAGACATATACCATTTATCAATTCAAATAAACATATACATTTAAACACTTGTTCAGTAGTACTGTAACATATATACAAAACATAATCTCCTTTGATAATACTTATCTATGGCAAAAAAATGTCATCAACAAATAATACTCAATTCGAACAAATTGTGCACGCTGACATCATAATTTAGCTGATCTCAGCTTCAAAACACTGGAAATACTTATACAATCGTTCAAGCTAGGGGGTTTTCCAGCATCAAGTTTTATCTGCCAGTATAGTTCCCTATACTCCAGCTTGCTTTCCCAGTCATCACCTCTGGCATCACCTATAACCTGTTCTATAACCATAAACCTAAACTTGTAATTAAGACATGTTAATGAATGTTTGTAAAGTGCACTACTTTCCTTTTGCTTCGAAATATCATATACATGTTCATATATTCTTCTCCTGAGATTCCTTTCTGTCTTTCCAATGTAGAAGCTGTAACATGATTCACACACAAAGTATACCACCCCAGCACTGTTACAAGTGAAATAACCATTACATCTAACCCTATAATTCCTAGCTGTCAAATTAACCTCCTCCTTTCCAAAAATGTACCTACATTGGTTACATCTGTCACACCTATAGGTACCTTTCCTACTTTTATTTCCTTTATTATAATGAGTAACCACTCTTTCAAATCTTTCTTTGAGATTTAAATCTCTCTTTCTAATAAATTGTGGTGCATCTGAAATCCAACACCCTGTTTCCTCATATATTTTCAGAGTAGCCCAATGTTTTCTAATGATCCCCTCGACTTCAGAAGAATTAGTAGTGAAAGTGTGGATAAAAGCACTGTCACGTTCTACCTGAATGCAATTGTGGTTAATTGAAATATCACTTCTTTTACCTAACAATGGGGGATATTTAATTTCCCTTTCCCGGGTCACCTCTTCCATCAAGGTTTCCACCATACCTGTGGGGTTAACCCCTCTGAATAAATAGTTTTTTAGTAAAATTCACCTCTTGGTGAAACATCCTATCGTCACTACACATCCTCGAAGCTCTAATAATCTGACCCTTGACGATACCCTTTTTTGATAGAAAGGGTGACTACTCTCAAAATGAAAGTATGAGTTGGAAAATGTATGTTTCCTGAAAATAGTAGACTGGAAACAGTTGTTTGTTGGATCCTTATATAGTGTGACACCAAATAATTAATTTTCTGAAGGGATACTGCATGAGTAATCTCAAAAACAAGGTAGTATCATTAATGTAAGTCAAGAAGGTAGTCAATTCTTCCATAGGCCCATCCCAAAGAATACAAATATTGTCAAGAAATTTGGTATAATAAGTTATGTACCAAGACCACATAGTTTCCATGATGTATTTTTTTCTGCCAATAGTATAATACTAGGTTGGCATGTACTGGGGCACATGCCGCCCCCATAGCCATACCACTTTCCTGCTTGTAGTATTCTCCATTGAAAAACATATAATTGTTCCTCAAGGTGGTTTCCAAAAATTCAGTAATCAGATTAATAGTGTTAGTGTCCAAATATATGACCTCAGTCAATACTTCCTGGAACCATTCAAGGCCTAACTCATGTGGGATGCTGGGAAATAATTCCACAACATCCACAGTAACCAAGATTACTGTGTTACTGTATTTGTCACAGGTCATATTCCTTAAAAGGTCCCATGAGTCTTTAGTAATGTGCTTTAATGAACCCAAAAACCTCTTTAGGTGATAATCCACAAATATAGCCAAATGCTCTGTAATATATCCAGCCCCTGAAACAATAGGTCTAAAAGCCAGATTTTCTGTTCCCTTGTGCATTTTAGGTATCCCGAATATTACCGGAATACGTGTTTTTTTCCACATATAAAAAAATTATACAATTTCTTGTTGATTGCTCCCCATAGCAAATGATCCTTTAGATAATACTGAGTCTTTACATATGAAACATGTATCTCATTTTTGGATGCTACACTATATTTCTCTTCATCATTTAAAATCTCAAACATTTTTGTTTCATAGTCAATCATGTACATAAGCACTACCCCACCCCCTTATCGGGTTTCATAATCCTACATTTATTTTGAACCAGTTTTTCAATCAAACCTTCTTCCACATGGTTTAAATTTCTCTTCTTTTCCTTATAATTATTTAACTTTCTGATGTCCTGCTCTACCAGTTCTTCAAATATTCTCAAAACTGGGTTAAGTGGGGATTGAAAGTGCTTGGCCTCCTCAGATTGTGTTCATCCCTACTTCTCCCTTTAAAAAACAATTTGAGGTTTAATTTCCTCATGAATAGCTTAAGATCTACCAAGGTGTTAACCATATTAAACAATCTAGTAGGTACGAACTGAAAGCCCTTTTTAAATAATAAAAAATGTTCATTTTTATCTCCAAATCTGTATAAAGCATGGAAAAAATGGCAAACTAGCAAATCTCCTATTGACCAACAGACTTTCAGGCACCTAAGAAACACTACCAAAAAAGCCATCTTCACTGATAAAAGGAGTTATTTTAGTAACCTCCAGCAAGCTAATCACAACAACCCTCAAAAATTCTGGTCAACCCTAAATAGACTTCTTCACCCTGGACAGACTTCCACTCCATCCCCATCTGGGTCTGAAAAGAATTCTGCCCTTGATATAGCCAATACTTTCAACTCTTTCTTTACTGACACTATTAATGCCTTGGCCTCTCAACTCACTTTTGACAACACTAACATCCCTGACCTTGTATCCCTCAAACTACCAACCTTTAGGCTTCTACCCATTTCTACCTCCTTTATACAAAAATGTATCCATAAACTCAAACCATGCTCCCCTTCAGCAGACCAACTTCCATCTGAATTCCTTCAAAAAGCAGCCTCCGAAATAGCCTATCCCATATCCATTCTCATTAATAGAACTATAAGTGAAGAAACCATACCTGACATCTGGAAAATCTCACACATCATACCCTTACACAAAGGAGGTAACTCCTATGATTTCTCCAACTATAGACCCATAGCTCTCTTGTCCCCACTCGCTAAGATCATGGAAAAATGTGTTCACCAGCAGCTCATGAACCACCTAATAAAAAATAACATTCTTACTACTTGTCAACATGGCTTTAGGCCTTTTCATAGCACAACTACCGCTCTCCTCTCCTTTACTGACCTGATTAACAAGAATCGTAATGATAACATCCTGTCTTCAGCTCTCTTTATCGACCTATCCAAAGCCTTTGATATGGTTAATCACTCTCTCCTTATACAAATTCTCAAATCTCTTTCCTTAGAGCCTAAAGCTGTCCACTGGTTCAGTTCCTATCTCTCAAATAGGAAACAAGCCGCCTCTGGGATAAGAAACTATCATCTCTTCTACCTATCTCACTGGGGTCCCCAAGGCTCTATCCTCGGACCTCTTCTTTTCTCCCTCTTTATAAACGACCTACAAGCAGCAATTCCCCAGGCTACATGCATACAATATGCTGACGACTCCACACTAATTTGCTCTGCTAAATCCATTGCTGAACTCCAAACTAATACACAAGTTATATTCTCCAAAGTCGAAACTTGGTTCTTAAAACGTTGCCTACTCCTTAACGCAAAAAAAAACAAACTCCTACTCTTTAAGCCTACTAATAGATCCCCTGCACTAGATTTCACTATCTTATCTAATAATGGAACCATTATATCACCTGACCCCACTACCAAACTGCTAGGTGTCACGATAGACGACAACCTTACCTTTGACTGTCACATTAACAATACCATTAAAAATGTAAACAGGAAACTCGGCTCTCTCTATCGAATTAGGACTTTTCTAACCTCCCCAGCCAAAGCCACTCTTGCCCACTCTCACCTCATCTCTACTCTTCTCTATGCCTCACCAATCTACACTAACCTCAAAAAAAACAATCTTTACAAACTATCAACCACCTACAATAACATAGCCAGATTTGTTACTGGTAAGCCTTTTAGAACACATCACTGTTTAAATCTGCAGCAACTTAACTGGCTTGAACTGCCTAACATGCTACTTCTTTCCCAACTTACAGTTGTCCATAGAGCTCTATACCAAAGTCAAAATACACCTGCACTTTCTAACCTCTTAACCGCATATTCTAATCTAAACTCCCTCCGCTCATCAAACAAACTGCTAGTCTCCTTGGAAAAAGCTAATAACCTAGCTGGTGACTCCCTCTTCTCAAATGCCTTGGGTAAACACTGGAATCAACTCCCTACTGAACTTACTTCTATGGCATCTTCTACTTTGTTTAAACAAAAACTTAGAACCTACTTGAAAAGCCACTGGATGTGTCCCTGTTCAAATCCTGATTAAATGTTCATTCCTTACCTTCCACTCCTCTCCCTTTTCTTACGCCCCCCCCCCCTTTACTGGCCTTTCACCATCTTGCCTCCTTCTCCTCACAAATTCTATTTTCTTCTGTCTCCGACCCTATTCCCAGGAAGCTTATATCTTTATCAACTCCACACTGCACTTCTACTGCCTTTTCTTTGCTAACTCCTGTCCCTCTACTCTCTCTTCTCATGCTACAATATGTAAATATGCTAAAGATGATAGTATTTAGATAGTCTAGGTAGTGTAAATCTTTGTAATCTAGTTTTAGGTTTCAATGTTTTAAGTTCTTTTCCCTGGTCTCTCTTAGTATTTATCTGGTTCTAGGTTATAGAATGTATTTTTAGTATTTCCAGTTGCCTTCCTTTTGTAATCAAGATGCATTGGTTGAAGTGTTACAAGTCTGTAACTTGTTACTTGTAATTTATTATTTGCACTCATTATAAATCTTTTATGACCATATGTGGAGCTTTTCTCCCCGGGCCTCTGCTGAAAATGGAAATATCTCCAGTCAGACTAGCCCGGTTAACAAATGTAAAATAAATAAATAAAAATAAATAAAATTGAAAATATTAAAGTTCTTCTTTGTAACTTTTTTACCATTGTGCGTAACCACAATTTCCCCCTCAAAATCTCTATTGTCTATCTTTCCATGTGTTGTTCTCTCCCCTGACTGTTCTTTCTCGTGAAATTCCTGTTGTTGCTGCTCCAGCCTCTCCCCCTGCCCCCTCCCTTGAAACTGGTTGCAATGATTGTACATACTGTATTGTCCTTGTTTTTGTGCGATTCTTTCTCTTCTCCTTGGGGGGGGGGGGGGGCTCTTCTAAAGGGATGTTGTGCATACTATTAGAATTCCTAACTTCCTGAGTGGGCATTTCATCATGCAAATTTTCCACTTCCAAAATCCCATTGTTGTAAATTCTCTTTGGGGGTGGATAGACTTTCCCCTCCCTGTATTCAATCAAATCCCTCTGTAATTTCCTAACCTTTCATGCTAATACATTTTCCCAGTATGTATCTATTTCTTTAAAAACAGAGTTGCATTTCATTTTTTCTACATTGAAAAGGCAGTCACTTGTCAATTTGTCATGCAAAACATTCACATCTTTAATTACATTATCTCTTTGCATTTCATAATTTCTAATCATCAATTTCATTAATTCAGTTCCAAATTTATTAAACAATTCTAACAGTTCCTTGTGGAAAATGCTGTTATTTTCAACACTGTTAGGATATTTACAGAGCAGTAGCCCCTTAGGTACCCTCCCAACTGCCACACATTCATTTAAATAGTCAATCTCAAGCTGTAAAGTTTTTAAATGCAAAAGTTTCTCCTTGAATACCTTGAGAAGATTGCTATAAGTTTCTTGCAATTGGGATCTTTCCTCTGAAAAGCAAAACCTCTTTAATGCCCAGTTTTCAAGTTTAAACTCCGTTTTGTTCAATTCCTGATTAATATTCAAGGAGTTCACTGTACCAGCGTTCGCTGAATGCGAACGCATGTCCACCATACTAATGGTCGCATCCCTCATCTGTCCAGCTCTGTTCTAGATGGTCAAAGCCGAAAGGCCACCTACGACATCACATAGCTGCTGCTGGTTGTCTGGCAACACTGGCAAACTATTCCTAATTGAAGAATTTTGGTTCATCACTATTTGTGTTAAAATTTCAAGCATTTTATTAAATTCTCACCTTGTTACAGAAGAATTATCACTAGTGACATCCACATCTTGAAAAACACTAAGTAATTATTTTAGGGAAAAGTTCTCCGCTCCTTCAGCCATGGCATTTCAGAAACAACCAAGAACCAAAAAACGAAAAGGTAACCAGTAAAAAAATTTACCCCACAGCTTCCAAAGCAAAGTTTAATAACTGTGTAGGCCGTTCGACTCAACACAGCGCCAACAAGGTTGATAAAAACAGCCAAATTCATTGACAGAAAACAGTAGATGTGATAAAATCCACAAGGCACAAATACAGTGTTCAGTAGTTGTAATAAAATCCACAAGGCACAAATACAATGTTAAGCACTTTCACCTAACTGGATATCAGGCTTCCTCAGAACAATTTTAACACTTTCTAAGTCCTATTTATATAGGTGTATCCATTCAAAAGAATCAGTGGTAATACTGTCAATTAACTCAACATGAATTTAAAAAGACATATACCATTTATCAATTAAAATAAGCATATACATTTAAATACTTGTTCAATAGTACTGTAACATACATACACACACACACACATATATATATATATATATATATATATATATATATATATATATATATATATATATATATCACATAATCTCCTTTGATAATACTTATCTATGGCAAAGAAATGTCATCAACAAATAACAATACTTAATTCGAACAAATTGTGCATGCTGACATCATAATTTAGCTGGTCTCAGCTTCAAAACAGTGGAAATACTTATACAATCGTTCAAGCTAGGGGGTTTTCCAGCATCAAGTTTTATCTGCCAGTATAGTTCCCTATACTCCAGCTTGTTTTCCCAGTCACCACCTCTGGCATCACCTATAACCTGTTCTATAACCATAAACGTAAACTTGTAATTAAGACATGTTAATGAATGTTTGTAAAGTGCACTACTTTCCTTTTGCTTTGAAATATACATATTCATATATTCTTCTCCTGAGATTCCTTTCTGTCTTTCCAATGTAGAAGCTGTAACATGATTCACACACAACTAAGTATGCCACCCCGGCACTGTTACAAGTGAAATAACCATTACATCTAACCCTATAATTCCTAGCTGTCAAATTAACCTCCTCCTTTCCAAGAATGTACCTCCATTGGTTACATCTGTCACACCTATAGCTACCCTTCCTACTCTGATTTCCTTATATTTATATTTATTGATGGTCTTTGTAGATTGATTAACATGTAGGTTGAATTTGAGATTATTATCGATTAAAACACCTAACAGTTTTGTGGAGGAGTCTGGGGAGATTATTGTGCCATTATTAGATTTAATGGTAAAAGTGAATGCAGTAGACCTGTGTGTTGGTGAGAATAGCAACAGTTTCTTTCTTTTTTTTTTGGGGGGGGGGGGGTATTCAGGATCAGACGATGACCAGAAAGCCAGTTTTCTATAGTGTTAAAGGTGGTTTGTGTAGCTTGACCACAGTTTGTTTGGAGAAGTGACCGAGCAAATCAGGGTGGAGTTGTCAGATTATTGGACACAGCTGACTGTAGGGGTAGCAGACCAGAGGTCGTTAATGAAGATGGAGAAAAGAAGGGGCCTTAGTATGGATCACTGGGGTACACCTAGTGTGTTGGGTAGGAGTTTAGAAAGTTTGTTTTGTCAAAGGACAGCCTATTGTCTATCTTTCAGATAGGATTGGAACCATTGGATGACTGTAATATCTAGGCAGAAAGTTTTCAGGTATGGATTAGTAATTGGTGATCCACCATATCAAATGTCTTGGAGAGATCCAAGAAGAGGGCTGAAGATATGTTATTGTTATTGCGGTTATGGTTTATGGTATTGGAGAAGGCTAGAAGGGCTGAAGTAGTACTGTGGTGTGATTGGAAGCCGTGCTGGGAGTCTGCCATGAGGTGATGCATCAATTGTCTATGGATACATTTTTCAATAATTTTTGCAAGTGGAGATAGTATTGCTATTGGCCTATAAGTGGATAACTCAGTAGAGCTACCTCCTTTGTGAAGTGGGATTACATAGGAAATTTTCCAAATAGAAGGGATTTTGGCTTCTGCTATTGTTCGATTGATTAGTATTGAGATGGGGTAAGCAATGGCATTGGCTGCTTTTTGTAGATACTTGGCAGGGAGTTGGTCAGTGGAGAGAGTAGTTGGTTTCAGTTTTTCAGGGTACAGATGAGGGAGGTGGCAACTGGATGGAATCTAAATGTAAGTTGGTTTCTGGGTGTGTTGATTTCATGATGGAGGGCTGGGAGGTAGTTGGCTTGTTAGAGCTTGAATGGTCTCAGTAAAGAAATGGTTAAAACGGTTAGAAACTTACTCGGAAGGTTTATCAATGGAGGCTGTGGGGACTGGGATGGAAGTTTGTCCAGGATGTAATAGTTTATTTATACCTACCCATAATTTCTGAGGCTTGTTATGATTTATTTCCTGTAGATTATAGTATTAATTTTTTTTTGGTCTAGTAGTATGGAGTTTTTAGTGATGTTCCCCATTTGCCTATATTTAATGTGGTCTTGGGGGTCTTTAGTAGTTCGCCATAATGCCCATGCCTTCTTTCTGAGGGTGATTTTTTTTTTGTTTAGACTCTTTGGAAAGCCATGGCAGAGTTTTTGCCTTAGTTCTTATTGAACGAGCAGGTGTATGAGAATCAAGGATTTCTAGGAATTTGTCGTTAAAGTATGCGACTGCTTCATCTAAGGGAAGGTGTCTTACAACTGACCATTTACATGAGTTTAGCTGTTGGTGGAATTTAGTGGGGTTAAAGTATTTGTTGTTTCTTACCATTCTAAGGAAGGGTGGTTGGGGGTTAATGGCTTTGTACTTAATAATATAGGTGGGAAGGTGATCACTTAGGTCATCAGGGAGGGTCCCAGAGGTGTACAGTTGGGGATGCCTATTTATAAGTACTCAATCAAGTATGCTTTCTTTTTGGTTTGGTTTACCTATCCTGGTAGGGGTTGTGATGACTTGTGAGAATGCATGCAAGTTGACATGGGTTGTTGGGGAGTCTGAGGAACAGGTATACCAGTCTATGTTGAGGTCTCCGAGTAGTATGGTTTCTTGGGGGTAGTGACATGTTAGTCAGTGAAGGGTATCTTCAAGTGTGGGTACATGATTACCTGGGGGAATGTACATGCAGATGATATAAATATATTTATTTTTATTAATTTGTAGTTTGGTGGCAAGAATCTCTGAGTTGTTAATTTGAGGTGGTTGTATAGCTTCAATGGTAATGCTCAATGCAGATTTATATAGAACAGCTACCTCACCCCTTTTCCTGGAAGCACGAGCCAGCCTGTATATGTTATACCCAGGTGGTAGCACTTCATTGTCTGTAATGCTAAGTTTTAACCAGGTTTCAGATAAACAGATACTCTCATGGTAGTGGATAGCTAGGAGTGCATGGAGTTCATGTACCTTGTTGTTAATACTTCTAATGTTAAGGTGACAGGCCAATAGAGAGTTAGCTGGCCTATCATTATTGGTTTATAACTTGGATTACAATTGGGGGGGGGTAGGTTTGACCGAAGTGGAAGGACCGGGTTGGGGTGGATGTCACCACGAAGTGTTAGGTTTAAATCTAGTGATGAGCTTCAAGAGTTTATTTATGAGTTTATAATAATGTTTTAATCTAGAACTAATGTTTCTGGGATTGGCAAGTTGATAGTAAGAGCAAGGTGCAGTGCTGGACACTGTACTGTAAGATTGGAGAAAGGTGGAAGGGCTTACAGTTGGGGAGAGAGTATGGCCTATTGGGTACTGATAGCCAGTGAGATGCTGGTTTTTGTACAAGGTGAGTAGATAAGGGGCCAGAAAAATGGTCAGTAAGGAGGAGTATAGCATTACGTGTGGAGGAGTGTGGTAGTTAAGGGTCTGTATTGTTTGGGTGGTTCAGCACCAGAATATAGGATGATATATTTTAGAAGTACTAGACTGGGGGTGGAGATAGTATGTGAGGTGGATGCTAATAGGTTCTTATAGCTGGGGGTGTGGCTATGTAACTATAAATTTAGTGGTATTGGGGGCGGGTGGAAATTGGGGGCAGGGATGCGAGTGGAGTGAGCCCGAGCAAAGTGAGAGCAAGCAGAGCGGGGCTAACACTGACTACAAGTGTTTTCTATGACTTCCTGGAGCTGTGGGTAAGTATTTAAAGATTTAGTTTAATAGGTGTGTTGTAAACTGTATGTTAAGCTTTTTAGGGAATTTGTTAGGTTTAGATTATACATTTTAGATTATGATTTTCAGGGTTTTAAGATGGGAAACCAATATGTTACTATAATATTCAGGGTTTTGTAAGCTTAGAAAATAGTGTTGTAGAGTACAAGGGGTAACTAATTTAATTAGAACAAGGAGGGAGCCAAATTACTATGGGGGGCAAACTATAGGTGCTTTAGACCCAGGTCAGCAGTGTACATTTACAAAGGATTAGAGGTTTAGGTATTCACCTTAGCAGTTTGTTGTGGTCTGACTTCAGATAGGCACAGTTTTGGCAGCGTCCTCCTGGTAGGAGAGCCCTTTTAGTTAAGGTATTTTGAGGGGGACTACCTAAAAATAGAAATACAGTAAAAATAAAATCCTTACAGGCACAGAAAACTAACCACCGAGCAGGCAAACATTTCAACTTTCACTTCAACTATGGTATTTACAGTATTCTACAGCTCTGTGAAGCTACGAGCACCATAGATGCTTCATTTACTTAATATGGGGCTGAAACCAGAGTAAACCTGTGCTGGCTTTGGTTCTACTGTGAAGTAAATTACGTACAACACAAAATATAAATTAAACAGTACTTTGGATCGCATGTAGGCTGCTAATATTGCTATTAATCTGTACTTTGGAACACAAGCATGCTGCTGTTCCACATCCAGCGTTTTTCCTTTTGCAACTAACAAAATTAATAATCCTGTGCACAATATCCTGTACCTTGTCTATTAAATTAACAAGTAAAATAAGATGCAGCAATTCAGCTATCTGTTTCTAATCACATATAAAAAGGCACAATGTTATAAATGAGCTATCTGCATATCTTGGGTCAAACAAAGTACATTATTTCAGTAAACGACTCAGATATCATATTTCTGTTACATATAAGAGGCACATTCCTAATTAAGAGTCGTGCATTATCATTCTGACCCTTTTACACTTGCAGTTTAGACTGGATGTTAAAGTTCAGAAAAAAATGCATAGAATATTAAATTACAATGCTATAAATAATCAGAAATGTGAGCTAACAGTGATTAAGCTATACTAACACTGTCCGATTACAAAATTCACTGTTATAGCTGTGGTTGACTTAGTACAAATATATATAATGCAGGAAATGTATTTTTTAGAGCAAACAACATACCAAATGGGGAAATAAGGCGGCCAACTGGGTCTGGAAGCACCGGGGATTTGAAAAATGGTGGTTTCAGTAGGTGTAGAAGAAATCTCACATACTTAGTGAAACAGGGGAGGAGTTAAGGGGCTAACACTGACTACAAGTGTTTTCTAAGGCTTCCTGGAGCTGTAGGTAAGTATTTAAAGATTTAGTTTAACAGCTGTGCTGTAAACTTTTAGTTATGTACTCACCATAACTTCAGATGTTTGGGATCCATCTCGCCTACATTCTGACTGATGGGTTCGGAGCCGATCCCTCGGCTCCGACTCGGCACGCTTATGCCAAAGAGCGAAGTCTCTTATTGGCTGAGCTTACTATATCCCAGGATGCACCACTACCAGTCCCCCAGATCTAGTTTGTCCGCATACATGCACACATGCACGCACTGCTTATATAACATTGACAGATGATACAAGATAAAAACAGTAGAACTCAAACCGTTCAATCTCTTCTGATCTCCAAGGCAGGGGAAGGAGGGTGGGTATTAGGAATGTGGCGAGATGGATCCCAAACATCTGAAGTTATGGTGAGTACATAACTAAAAGATGTTATGTGATCCTATCTCGCCTACATTCTGACTGATGGGACAGCGTCCCTAGCACCTGAATCCTGGGTGGCTCACTGGAAAACACTCCTGAGTACCGTGGAACCAAATGATGCTCGCCCTTTAGATGCTACATCCAATTTATAGTGGGAAATGAAAGTGTGCGGGTTGGACCAAGTAGCCGCAGCACAAATCTCAGAAATAGCGAGCTTGGAATGGAATGCAACAGAAGTAGCCATAGCTCTAGTAGAGTGGGCTTTGACGGATGTTGTAAGTTGTTTATTTGAAGAGGAATAAGCCTGAGTAATGCAATCTCTAATCCATTTGGCAATAGTAGCTTTAGTGATGGTTTTTCCCATTTTATTATCTGAAAAGGACACAAACAATTGATCTGTCTTTCGAATTTGTTGAGTCCTGTCTAGATAGAAGCGCAATTGCCTGTGAACATCCAATGTATGCAAGGTGTATTCCGCTTTGTTTGAAAATTTTGGAAAGAAAACTGGTAGCTCTAGAGATTGTTGGAGACAGAGATTAGAACAAACTTTTGGAACAAAAGATGGATTAGGCCTAAGTGATACTCTATCCTTGTGAAAAATCAAATACGGTGGTTTGATAGATAGGGCTTGAAGTTCTGAAACTCTTCTTGCAGAGGTAATTGCAACTAAGAAGGCAGTTTTCCAAGACAGGTATTTCAACTCACAAGTAGCAGCCGGTTCAAAAGGGGAAGATGTTAAGGCAGTACCAAATCAAGATCCCACGGAGGGGCAGGATGAAAAACGGGGGGGTCTTAAAAGTACAGCACCTTTCATGAAAGTTTTACATAATCTGCTGCTCATCAACGGTGGGTCTATGGATTCGTGAAATTTGGAGATAGCTGCTAGTTGGACTTTAATAGTAGAGACTGAAGATCCTTGATTAAACAAGGATGTTAAATTTTCAAGACCTCTGGTATCGGGGCAGTAATAGGGTCTAAGCCTCTAAGTTGAGCCCAGATCGCAAACCTCTTCCACTTACTGTGATACAATTTCTTAGTGGAGGGTTTGTGGGCTGAAGATAAAATGTGAATAACTTCCGGGTCCAAGACGTGATTTCTGACTAAAGTCGGAAGTGGAGGAGCCAAGCTGTTAGTTTCAAAGTGTGGAGGGACTGGTGCTGTTGTCCCGACTGATGAATCAGAAGGTCCGGAGTTAGATCCAAAAACCAAGGACCGTCCAGAGCAAATTTCTTCAGGTAGGGGAACCATACCTGACGAGGCCAGTACGGAGCAATTAGAATCATTGTGGACCCCAATTGGGAAGCTTTCTGGATGACTTTGGGGAGGAGAGGAACTGGAGGGAAAGCATAAAGTAGTCCTGCTGGCCAAGGTTGGACTAGAGCATCCGTAACTGCCTCCTTGACGCTGGGTCAAGGAAAGATCCTTTTGCACTTCGTGTTTTGTGGTGTTGCAATCAGGTCGCAGCACGGGTCCCCATCTTTTGAAAACCTGAGCTGCTACTGTTTCGTTTAGGGACCACTCGTGAGGAGAGAGAATAGTCCTGCTTAATCTGTCCGCCAATACATTGGATTTTCCTGGAATGTGGGTCGCTACCAGGAAGCGGTTGGTAGCTACCGCCCATTCCCACACCCTCATGGCCTCTCTGCAAAGGGGGTAAGATCTGGTTCCTCCTTGTTTGTTTAGATACCAGACAACTGACATGTTGTCTGTTTGGATAGCGATAATGCCTTGAGGGAGAAACTTGTGGAGGGCCTGTAGGGACAGAAGTACAGCCCTCATTTCCAACACATTGATATGGAGTAATGTTTTGTTCGGAAGCCAAGAACCCTGAACTGACCTGCCCAGACAATGCCCCCCCCACCCCGTCTGGGAGGCATCCGTTGTCAAGGTGGCCACCGGAGGGGGTATAACAAAAGGTCTTCCCTGATTCAGATTGGATGACTGAAGCCACCAGCGGAGGTCCCGTTTGCACGTTTCTGTAATCAGTATGTGATGATTGAGAGGGAGATCCTGAAAAGACCATTGTGTCGATAACAGCCACTGAAGAATTCTCATGTGCAATCTTGCCAGAGGAACTAGAAGAACCGTGGCAGACATTGAACCTAAAAGTTGCAGGACCAACCTGGCTGGGGCTTTGGATTTTAGAAGCAGGGCTCTGACTTGACCTTGTAATGTTTGTATCCTTTCGGTAGGAAGGAAGATTTGCATCAATTTTGAGTCTATCTCTGCTCCTATGAATCTTATGCGCTGAGAGGGCAGCAAGACAGACTCTGACCAGTTGAATGTAATTCCCAGGGAAGCACCCAGGGAGATGGTGGCTTGTAGGTTCTCTAGTAGTAGATGCCTGGTGGTGGCAGTCAGGAGCCAGTCGTCCAGATAGGGAAACACTTGGAATCCGAGACTCCTCAGGTGAGCAGTCACTACTGCCAAACACTTGGTGAACACCCTGGGGGCTGTGGTGAGACCAAAGGGCAGTGCACAAAATTGGAAATGACTGTCTCCCAGGCTGAAGCGCAGATACCTCCTGGACGCCTGATGTATCGGTATGTGATAATAGGCGTCCTTGAGATCTATGGAGCACATCCAAACATCCTTCTCCAACAATGGGAGAATGGATTGTAAAGTGACCATTCGGAATTTGGACTTCAAGACGGACTGGTTTAGTTTGCTGAGATCCAAAATGGGTCTCAGGTCCCCTGTCTTTTTTGGCACTAAAAGAACCTTGAGTAATTTCCGGATCCGATCTGGTCTGTGGGGACCGGTTGGATGACTCCTTTTTCTAGCAGCTTTGAAGCTTCTGTGGCTGCAATTTCCCTTGACTGGGTGGTGGGTCCGGATTTTTGGACGGTGGGGGTGAGTGTGTGAAGGAATGGTGTAACCTCCGGCAATAATCCAAGCACCCATCTGTCCTGAGTAATAGACTCCCAGGCTTTTAGGTGCTTGGCAAAACGGCACCCGACTGGCTCAGGAGCAGCACAGCCGGGCAATCCCTCATGAAGTGTGGGAGGCTGAAGAGCCACGAAAGGACTCGCGGTCTCCAGTGTTGCGGGCCCTCTGCCGCCTCTGGGACGGCGTCTCCCAGAAAAATTTCCCCGTCCTCTGCCCCTGGAAGGGGAATCTTCCTGCTGTTGAGGAAAGAACTTCTGTGATTTGCGGAACCACATCTTCACTCCTCTTTTAGCCTTGGGATAAGGCCGAAAGGGAGTGGAATAACGTGCTCCTATGGCAGATAAAGTTTTTCCCTCTTGCTCACAGCGGGTAAGAGTGTCTTTTACCTTGGGTCCAAACAAAGAGGACCCATCAAAGGGAGCGTCGGCGAAGGAAGACTTGAAGGCCTCCGCAAAATGACACAAACGGAGCCAGGCTTGTCTCCGTAGAGCCACGCCTGTGCCTGCCGCTCTGCCCGCCCCTTCGGCCGCATATGAAATGAGCCTCATGGACGAGTTAGAAATCGAGGTAAGGATAGCCAACTGAGAGCTAACCGACTGGGCTAGCTGCTCAGGTAGGTTACCTGAGAGGAAGTCTGACAGCTCCTTGACCAGATCCCTCTGTAGTCTGGTGAAATGTGCCAAATAATTCAGGGACCTCAGAGTAAAGGCCGCTGAAGTCAGGGTGCGCTTCCGTGCCGTCCATGCTCCTGGACTCCTTATTAGGAGGATGGACGGACGTTGAAGCCTCTGCCACGCCCTGCTGTGTAGCAGATGCCACCACCATGGCATCTACAGCCACGCCTTTCAAGAACTCCTTCTCGGGTGGGGCAGATAAAAATTTGTTAGGGCGAGAAGGGACTGGTTCTACAGTATCTGGGTGTTCCCACGCCTCCGACAAACCAAATCCAGGAGCTCGTCGAAGGGCGGAGACACCCAGGAGGCGGAGGGCTGAGCCCCTAAGGCCTTGAGAAGCACTGACTCATCAGCGGAGGGGGTTTGGAAATCCAGCCGCCTCGTTGCTTAAGGATCTCTAGAATGTCTGCAAATGAGACATCATCCGAGGACGACCTTGGGGACCCGCCTCCATCATCAAGATCAGTGTCCGATGTAAGAGACTCGGGGAGTCCACGTGCTTCCTCTTGCACGATCTCTTCCTTGGGGCTCCTCCAAGACAATTCCGAAGAACCCTCAGGAGGAGGGAACCCCAGTGGGGTAACCTCAGGCCCTGGGGCTCCGCTGCCTAGAGACAGGGGAACTACCAAAGACCCAGTCTCCATGCCCAGGAAGGTGCCGGTAAAGCCGAGAGATGACCAAGAAGACTTGGCCAAGGCACTCCTCATAGCTCTGAAAGCCGGACCCCAGAATCCTGGGAGTGTCCGGTCCCGAGCCATGATAGCCGACGGAAGTCCCGCGTCAAGCACCGAGAGGGAGGCTCGGAACCGACAGCATTGGTCCCAAACGTCACCCCGGGTCCGGCCGAGAAGTCCGTGCAAACTCGGACCCGAAGGCCGGGGTTGGAGTAAGGGTCGGAGCCGACCCTAGGATCTCTATCGGCTCCATCAGCACCTGCTCCGACGGAGCCGAAGCGGTCGGAGGAGGAATAGTAATGGATTGGGCTATCGGCTCCGAAGCCAATTGGGTCGGAGCCGAAACAAATTTTTGAAAGACTGGGGACTGGAACAGTCTTTGGAGCACCCTGTCTATGTCCAAATCTGACATCCTTGATGACCTGGAAGAGACCGAACGGGTCCGAGTAGGTCTCACCAACGGCTCCAAGGGACTAGGGGACCGGCTCCGAGGCGATTCGATAACTATCGGCGCAAGGAGTGTCCAAAGCCATTTCCATCGGTGCCGAAGAGGACTTGGCGCCGAGGAGGAAGTGTCTGAGGACAACCTTCATCGGCCCGAGGTCAGTGGAGCCGATGAAGGTGACCGCTCGATGCCCCAGCCATCGGCCCGAAACCAGAGGAGTCGAGACTGGAGGCATCGAGGCAGACTGCCACCTCGGCTCCAAGTCCGTGGAGCCAAGGAGAAGCCTGCCTATGTCTTTTGGCGGTCGGGTCCGACGGACTGGTCGGAGCCGACGCCCTTTTCTTTTTAGCCGGAGAAGGAGAGGATGCTAAAGCTTCTTCAAAAGAGGGTTTTATTAAGCCTTTCAGAATGAGTTTATTTTTCCTCTCTTGGAGGACCCTCGAGGAAAACGCGTGACACACGCTGCATGACTCCTGCAAATGTTTGGCGCCCAAACAATAAACACAGAGAGAGTGGTTGTCTGTGATTGACATCTTGAAACTACATTTAGTGCATTTTTTAAAGCCCGAAGGCCTAGGGGCCTGAGACATTATATCCACAAATAGTAACACTATTCCAGAAAAAAACACAGAAAGACACTTTTTTTTTTTTTTTTTTTTTAAAAGACTGACACTACAAAATTTAGCTGCAGTTGCCGATAAAGGTTGCTAGTCCGACAACACAGAAATTTAACTAAAGGGATCCAAAACCCCTAAGGATTTTGAAAACAAATTGACTGACAGGGAAGATCCCTTCAACTCAAAGGGGCCTAGTCAGACAAACACGCATCCACACACAAAATTTTCCACAAAAATAATAACCAGTCACACACAAAGTACAGAATAGCTGTTAAAACAGCTTTTTGTAGAATAATTAGAGAATTCCTGACAGAAAGTTAGTGAAAAAAAAACACTACTTAGCTCAGCCAGCTCGAGACCACGTCTTTGCTAGTTAGCGGCAAACGAGATCTGGGGGACTGGTAGTGGTGCATCCTGGGATATAGTAAGCTCAGCCAATAAGAGACTTCGCTCTTTGGCATAAGCGTGCCGAGTCGGAGCCGAGGGATCGGCTCCGAACCCATCAGTCAGAATGTAGGCGAGATAGGATCACATAACATCTGTATGTTAAGCTTTTTAGGGAATTTGTTAGGTTTATATTATACATTTTAGAGTATGATTTTCAGGATTTTAAGGTGGGAAACCAATATGTTAGTATAATATTCAGGGTTTTGTAAGCTTAGAAAATAGTGTTGTAGAGTACAAGGGGTAACTAATTTAATTAGAACAAGGAGGGAGCCAAATTACTGTGGGGGACAAACTATAGGTGCTTTAGACCCAGGTCAGCAGTGTACATTTACAAAGGATTAGAGGTTTAGGCATTCACCTTAGCAGTTTGTTGTGGTCTGACTTCAGATAGGCACAGTTTCTGCAAGGTAGCATCCTTCAGGTAGGAGAGCCCTTTTAGTTAAGGTATTTTGAGGGGGACTTAGCACATTGTCTATCAGCTAACCAGATCCTCATGTCCTCAGACAAAGTGCTAAGGGCTTGTTCCCTCACCGAAAGGTCTGCCAGCCCTTCAAAAGTGGTGACCTGACATCCACTCACCCACCTATGAAAATAAGCACTCAATTCAGCAACATATTCACACACACTTTCATCTGGCTTGCATCTATGCTCACAAAACTTTTTCCTATATATTTCAGGTGTTAACTTAAACAATTCTAACAAACAGTTCTTAACCATAGTATAATTAAAACAGTCAACATCAAACACTTTAGACAACACAGTTACAGCTTTACCATGGAGTAAGGGGGTCAGGAACCGTACCCAGAGCCTTTGGTCAACATCATACTGTTTACATATCCTCTTAAACATATGAATGAAACTATCAAAATTATCCCCCTCTTTAAACTATGGAAGAAATTTACTGACCTTTTGTGCTTCTGGAGTCCAGTTACTCCCTTCCCCATTACCTCCATGACTCTGGTGAAGAATCAGCATCTCCTTCTCATGCTGCCTCTGCCTCTCCTTTTCCTCAGCTTCCAGGCATAGCAGTTTCTCATTCTCCTCAGCCTGCAGATGTGTCAGTCTCTCAGCTGCTTCTATTTCCAAATGCCTGGCCTCCAACTCAAGTCTTTTTAGCTCCAGATGGATTTTTAAGTTTTCTGCAGAAAGGTTGAGCTGTCCATTCTCTGAGGGTGGTACATCTCCACTGCCAGTCTGATCATCCTCCTGGTTGCTGTTTTCTGATGCAGCTGTGACCAAGGCTGCAATCAGGTCTGCCTTAGTCCAGTTTCCATGCACCAGTCCCATAGTCTGGCACATCTCAGCCAGCTGGCTCCTTTTCAGCTTTCCGTACTCCTCTGCTGACATGCTGCCTGCTCTCCATGACTAACTAAACTAACAAAAAAAATAAAACAATTGTGATCTGTACTCTGAGTATTCACTGCATGGCTGATTTATAGTACAAAACACCTTCAGTGATCACTGTACACAAGCTACAGGATTAATATGTGGTTTGGATATTCCACCACTGCCAAACAATTAATGTGTGGCACCCATGCACTGGCCCAGCAATCAAGGAGCCTCACCACTAACACCAGTGAGGGGCATCCATATAGGGAAAGGATAATAAATGCACACACAGTAAAGTACACTTTCCCTTAAGAGCAGACATAGATCACAGTTGATCTGGAGCTGGTTTCTCTCTTTCTCCCCAGGTTCCCAATAAGGCCCACAACTGACACAGCTATAGGGTGCAGATCTCAGCCTAGTGGGCAAGCTAAAACCTCCAGCACCCTCTCTGTCCATCCAGTGTTTTGTGTCCCTGCTCAAGTAGCTGACACACATACACTTTGAGATAAGAGTTTATACAACCACACAGACACTCCTGGGAAAGGCTGGCACACTTTCTCCAGCTGTGCCCCTTTTACACAGACTATATGGTAGAAATCATTGCCATCACCCAGCTAATATTTATCAGCTACTCAAAGGCCCTTATGAAAGGGTGTCCATCTATGTTGTGCAATATTATTATCCAAATGGTAAGTGCAACCAAACAGTCAAGACTTATTTGGAGTGACTTGGTACAGTATCACTATATACTGCAATACTCTTAGATCTTAAATGATATCTTCACAAAACAGCCACAGTTGAAAGGTTTAAAAATATTTAATAATAAATAATAAAATCACAAGACAATATTTGCTACTACACCGTGCTAGTCAAGAGTTCAGAGCTCACAGAAAAATACTTAAAATAATACAGCAGAAAAGTTCTGACATATCTAAGAGAAAACACAGTTCTAAAATCCTACTTACATATAGTCACAGGCAGTGCTGGTGATGTTGGATGTTCTCAAGACAAATGCTCAAATGATTTCATTCTTTCTGTCCTTAAATTACCACTCATTCATTTCAGACTACATCCTTTCTTTCCGGTTCCCAGGCTAACAGACTCTCAGAGGTTAATATCCCCTTTGATCTTGCAGCTGGTTAGGAAACAGAGCAATAAAAGAAATTATACATGCAAATTCTAGCCATTAACTCTGGCCTCAAAACAATAGGCAGAATGCCTTTATCTAGACACTTGGCTTTGAGTTTTGACATCAAAGAATTGCCTTATCAGCTTTGTTACATCAGAGTGCACTGTTGTTACATTTTTGCAGTTCCACATTTAATACCATTTTTTCCCATTTAAGAGAACAAGCCTGTGGTTTATATTAATATTTACAAATGACAGAATTATGTACAAAATTCTATCTGGCTCTGTTGGCAGCCTTCACCTATAGGTTCATAGGTTCATACTAGGCTATCTGCCCTAGGGCATTTATAAGCCTAGCCAGAGTGTGTTTGGCTTTCGCCACCCATTTTAAGTTAATTTTGCTATGCCCTTTTTCGTAGTTAGTATACTGTGCCTCTTTCTAACAGTGACACAGAAGTGATACCCGGGATAAACCTATGATCTCCCATCCACTCATCAAGATTCCTCTTGGAACCTGGACTGGGATTTTATTCCAGTGAAGGGAGCCTCTGGGTTATGAATCTGTCCCTCCCGCATGTCCTATTTATTTCAGTGCTGAGATTCAAGTCTCTCGAGCGTGTAGCTCGATGGGATTTGGATTTTCTGAGGTGCAGCATGTCCATTAATTCCGGGTTGGATGTGGCTTTATACGTCAGGCACAGATCGCCTCGGAGCAGGCAGTATGCCACCGAGTAGAGCTGGAGTTTCTTTAACCGGGCAGCATATGGCATCGGTTTGAGCCCTTTGATTCTCTTGGTGAGGTACTTTTGGGGTCTTTCCAGTTGCTGCAGGTGTCTGGTAAGGTACATCCCAAAAGGGGCATTGTACTCAATTATGGGCCTGATGAGGTATGAGTAAAGAGGCACGATGACCTCCCCTGATGTAGATGTGAATCTCTTCATGATTAGGTGGGCTATATAAAATGTTTTTCTAACCACTTTGGCCACGTGGCTGTCAAATGAGAGATTGCTATCAACTTGGGTCCCCAGGTCCCTAATTACTTCTTCCGTACTTAATGGATTACCACCTATGTGGTAATTTGTGGGCACTTTGTTTTTGCCAAAGGGGATGACTATACACTTTTTGGCATTCAGCTTGAGGCCATGGCTCTGGCACCAGTTGTCTGTTTCTGTGAGGCCCATTTGGAGGATGCTTGTGTCGGCTGGAGAGTCGATTATGGCGCCCAGTTTGCAGTCATCTGCGAACTTGGTCAGCCACAGTCCTTCCGTGTTGGCCTGTACCTCCGAGAAATATATACCGAACAAGAGAGGTCCCAGGACTGAGCCTTGTGGGATGCCACTTGTAACTGGTTTGGAGTCTGACATGGCTCCAGCAATTCTAACCATGTGGGTTCTGTCCTTGAGCCAGTTTGCAACCCATCTAGTGACATAGGAGTTTATATTTAAGCTGGTGAGCTTATCTATAATGCCCGAGTGTTGTATTGTATCGAAGGCTTTTGCGAGGTCCAGGTAGGCTGTGTGGACCACCTTCCCCTCGTCAATGGCCTTGGTGACTGTTTCAAAGAAACCGACCAGGTTTAAGAGGCAGGATCTGCCCTTAACAAAGCCAAACTGGGTAGGATCCAGTGTCTGTAGGTCCCCAATATCTTTATTTATGAGGTCCATGATGATCCTTTCCATAGTTTTGCAGACCAAGCTAGTCAAGCTTATGGGGCGATAGTTTCCAGGATCCATTGAGACACCACCTTTGTGGAGAGGGACCACTGTTGCTGTACGCCACTCTTTGGGTACATATCCTGTAGTAAGGCTGAGATTGAACAGTAGTTTTATATTTGGGTTTAGCTCTTCTTGGAGTTCATGTAGGATGCAGCCCGGGACACCGTCTGGTCTCATTGATGCTGTGTTTTTTGCTTTGGAGAGGGCGGCTCTTACCTGAGCATCTGAGATGTCAGGGGGCAGCACTCTGCTGGGATAGATATTTGCCCTTTGGTGGGGGGGGGGAGTTTGTGCTGAACCTGTCAGCTAGGATGTTGGCAATGTCTGTGGGTTCGGTGTATTTTTTGTCATTTTGGACTAATTATGAGCATATCTGGGAATTCCCACCCAGGTACCTAACATAACTAAAGAAAGCCTTGTGATTATCCTTAGTTTCCTGTGCAATTTTTCTCTCGAAGCTGGCCTTAGACGATTTTATGAGTGCTCGTAGTCTTTTGCTAATACTGATCAGAGATGCCTTCCCTTTTTGGGATTTTGCTCTGTCATGTAGTAGCTTCCTCCGTCGATTGTATAGTTTGTTTATGGCTGGGGTCCACCAGACAGGACGTCTGCCTTTGGAGGATTGGGTCTTGGTTTTATTTGGGATTGCATGATCCATGCATTCCTGAAGGTATTCATAGAATGCATTTATAAAGGATTCTGCAGTTTGGGCCGTATTTTCCACAGGCCCGGGGGCTTTGAAGGATTCCACCTTGGTTTTGTTGAGTGTGAAATTTGCTTTAGAGAAGTTTTTCACTGTGGTTTTCTGGGCAGGGGGTGTGGTCGGGATGTGAATATCCAGTGAGATTAGTTTATGGTCTGATCTTACCAGTGAGGGATACACTTCTGGTCTGGAGCATAGAGTCCCCATGTTGGTGATGATCAGGTCCAGTATGTTTTCCCCTCTTGTGGGAGTGGTAACAAGTTGTTCCATAGCATTTGAGTTTATAAATTCTAGGAACCTTTGGGCTAGGGTGTTGGAGCTAGAGTAATGCTCCCAGTCTATATTTGGGTAGTTGAAGTCTCCTAATATAATGGTGTTTGGAGAGACCTTCATATTTTCCAGTGTTCTCAGGAAGGCCAAGTGGGGTTCCTGGGTTTGGGAGGGTGGTCTGTAGCAGACTATAAACTGGAAGGCAGTTTTACCCACTGTTAGTTGCACATGGATAGTCTCTGATGCTTCGTGCTATGCCACCAACCTGGAGGTGTGGGTATTTTTGACGAATATTGATACCCCCCTCCTTTTGTGGTTCGGTTCGAGTTTTGGGGCTGAAAAGCATGGTATGAGGTATAACCTGGTAGTGCTGGGGTGCTCGCGGCAGCCTTGAACCAGGTTTCTGTTGCTGCACAGATATCGATGTTCTCCATGCTAAGGAGAGTTTCGAGTGCGTGCATCTTGAGGTTTAGACTTCTGGCGTTGAGTAGCATTACTCTTAGTTTCTTATCCCTTGTGATACCTATGGAGGAGTCTTTTGAGCTTTGCCTAAAAAAGGCACTATGGGAGTAGCAAGAGCCTTTGCCAGTATCCAAAAGCCCAGGGGTGACAGGTGCAAGCCGTCCCTAGCGAAGCATCGTGGCTTGTCGAGCATGTCATCCCAGGCTGACAGGCATTGGATCCCCTTTGAATGACACCAATACTTAAGCCAATTGTTGAAATTGATCATCTTGTCTTCATATTGTGGCATCATTCTTGGTGAGGGTAAGATGCTACTCAAGTTCAGGGTCATACCAGCCTGGGCTACATGCTCAGAGAGCTCCTCTGTGTCTCTTTTCATGTAGTCCAGGGAGGTACGTCTCAGGTCATTCACACCAGCATGGACAATGACTGAGTCATTTTTGTACTTGCCTTGGTGTGACCTGAGTGCTTGTGTTATGTGGCAGATCCTAGCACCTGACAGGCAGCTCACAGTGACCTTCTCCTTGTTCAGCCTGGTGAGCGGAACGTCAGTGTGCCTGACGATAGAGTCACCTATTACAAGTGTATCAGGTGTGTTGTTTAGCCTTAAGGGCTGTGACTGTTCGGCACACTGGCTTTGTCAGCTATGTGTTGCACGTGTTTTGTTTTGGGGTAGCGGTTGCTTGGGTGTCTGCTTTGGAGGTCTCTGCTGCTTAGGCAGATTTTTATTTAGAGCCTCCGAGTATGTTTTTGTGTGTTTATGTGTTTGGTTTGCTGTCCTATCTTCACACTGAGGTTCTGTCAGTTATTTGTTCTTAAACTTGTCATTGTATTTGTGATGAATGTGAACAGAGGGTTCAATGTAGAGGTTTAGGTGGAAACAGACATATATAGTATAAGCAGCAGTCTACTAATTCTAAATATTCTTAGATCAGAAGCTAGTAAAAGTTATCCTTGGAGAAGTCACTGATTACAGTGGGATTAGAGCATATCTTGGGATAGATCTTATGGAGAAAATAAAACAGTAAGATTTTTTTTCTCCATAAGACCAAATAGGGGACAACTTGCATGTATGGTACACAGCAGTACATAGTCATAAGAACTAGATCTAGTAGGTTTGAGTCCCTAGAAGAGGAGGAAACTAATTGGTTGAGCGAATTGGCATTGAAGACACTGAGGAACTATATTTTGTATTGTTGTTGCTGTTGTTGTGTATTTTGCCAGTTTATAGATTGAAATGGCCCAGAAAGGATTTTAATTAGTTGAGGTAGGTTTCATGGTCTGTAGGCATTGGGGTGGGGAAGTGACAATTTTTTATTCAGCTATGATATAAAAGGCAGAATTACTAAGTAGTCACCAGGCTATGGAGAACTTCTGTGTTATTATCATTCTGGAAAAGATGATAAACAATGGGAATTTAAATTAATACAGACAAACCTCTACAAGAAACACAACCACCCTCAGTAGAGAATCTACAAGAGTGGTGACCATTAAAGTGAGACAGAGAATGAGTAATGTCACTGCATTGGGCCCATGTTTCTGTAGTTATACAGAGGCCATTGTCTTCAAAGATTACAAAGACTTTGAGAACAAGCAACATTTTGTTTACTTTTCTAACAGTGAACAGTGGCATAATAATATAGGCCTGGTCTGACATTGCTTGGCTTGTGTATGTAGAAGACTGAATGCCAAAAGAAGGTAGTATAGGAGCAGATAATGTCATTGACAGTATGTAGAAGCCCCAGCGAGAGAGATGCAGGCCATTCCTACTGAAACACGTAGGGCTGTCAACCATCTCATTCCAAGCTCTTTAGGTATTCTGCCATTCTGTTCTTATCCAAGCTGGAGCATTGAAAGTTGTTCACTCCAACATGAGCAATGACCATATCATATGCATATTTAGGCTAAGGGATCCAAGACATTTGTTGGAATCACAAATTCTGGCATCTGACAGACAGCTAACCTTTACTCTTTCTTTTCTCAGCCTGGTGAATGGTGAGTCAATATGTCTAGCTTTTGAGTCACCTGTGAAAAAAGAATGTTTTCATGTGTGGCAAGATGCTGTAGCCCTTTTCAGAGGGTTATGCCTAGTGCCTTGGTGACCCTTCCTTGTGATGGAAGCAGTAGTATGTTTGTTGGGTGATGTGTGATTGTGCTGCAGATGTTTAGGCACATTGGAGCATTGCATAGCTGATGTAGAAGTCTTAGAGTAGAATACTGTTTTATTATTTCAGCATATGTAGGTTTTGTTTGGGCCTTGTGATATGGTGTGGTGGTATAGGTGTGCAGTAAACAATGACAACCTGGGAGCATGACCGATGTGAGACCAGCCTCTAGTTCAAAAATGTATTTACACATGTCACAAGTGGATTCTGTGCCTGGTATCAATAAAGGGTTGACACTCAGCAAGTGACAGTTCCTATACTGCCTCACAGTACGTAATACAAATAGGCTGACAACAGACAGGTTTCCGGTAGGCCCATGGAGTATGGAATTCAAACAGGGTGATAAGTGCAGTAGGTTCTGAGTAGTATGTTAGCTACTATGTAACAATAGTCGCTTAGATGCTTAGCTGACAGTTTTATTTATTTAGTTATTTATTTTACAGTTTGTTTACTAGGATAGTCCATTGAGCCAAGAAGAGCCCATTTTCAATGGAGCCCAGGGAGAAAAGCTCCATGAACAACAATATAACATGAAGACAGTAATACTAATGAAGAATGATGGTATTACATAAAATGATAAAAGATCTACGATTCCAGTGAAAATTCAGTTAAAAACGTACATGGTAAAATTACACACACACACACATACACACACACACACACACACACACACACACACACACACACACACACACACACACACACACACACACACACACGCATAAATAGGTCAATTAAAATAAGAAAAAAACATTGGTGCATATTCCTGTTAAATTTGTTAGAATGTGAAATAACACAGGGTTGGCATTACAGTTTTACATGAAATCTTAGCAGAGTTAAAGTAAGAGGTGTTAATTGTTGAATGTAAGAATGGGGGACAATAAGAAAAAAAGAGCAAGAGTGGGCGTAAATGAGAAAAACGGAGATGGTGGTCATCAGAGATGCTCAGTATGATGAAGAGAAGAGAGAAGTAAAGGAGTGTGAGAAATTTGGAAAAAAAGAGGTGAGTCATGTGGGATGAGAGCAGGAACATTCCCAGAGGGATTTGAGATGGGATGGGAGTGATATATTACAAGATATGAGTTACAAGACATGACAATGGTATTTGGGAGTAATGTGGAAGCGTAGCAAATTCAGTGTGAAAATCGACAACCAGTAACAATGTTCTCAGTATTACATGGCATGTAGTAACACAAATTGTAGGCACAGGAGCAAGAATATGCATCAGTTGTGACTCAGATAACAAGTACAGGTGCTGAAAAACTAGAACTAAATGACAAAAGGATATAGGCATAGTTTTTTGCATAGGTTTCTGGGCTGATACTCAAAGTGTAGTCAACTTAAGTTTAGATTTTGAATGAACTTAATGAGAGAACAAGCATATATTATCTACTGTGTAGTGTGGATTACTGCAGGTGTGTGTTTAGTGCCACTTTAAAGTACAGCAGAAAATAAAGCTAAATTATACAAATAAAACCATCATACATAGAAGCAGCAGATATACACAATCCTGTGTACCTTCAAGCCCAGTATTACCACCTGCAGCAACATTAGTCAAGAGAATATTAGGTAAAGGACTGAGGAGGCCTATATCTATTTAAAACCAACTACTTGTGATTATACATTGCATTGTATGTTGCCACTGCACACAGCACAGCTCTATAGGACTGGTAGCAGGTAAAAGCATGTTAAAGTTACTTAGTAACCGTAACTGCTCTCTGCAGCATAGAGCAGTCCTACCACATATAGCACTAGGCCATGACATACAGCACAATATAAGACAAGATGTTTAAAATCAACAGCTAATCAGAAAATCATCTGTATTAAGACTTGCAGCAAGTAGAAAACCAGAATGTTATGATGTTCTTCGTGTTTCATTGTTGCAGTCATTACATTTGGGTTATCTGCCTGCAGGTAGCCCTCAGCCGGCCTGAATATCAAAGTCTTGGGTCCTGCATCTGATGCTGTCTCTTCTTCCATGACGTCAGGTCGTCAGGGGTATAAAGCATGCAGCTGATGCCATTACATCAGTCTTTCTTGCTGCGTGGTGCCTGAAGCAGAAGCAGTTCGCAAGTGCCGGTCGGCCGACTCCTGAAATTTTCATTTTTGATTTTCAGAACTGAAATCTTCAAAAAAGCTAAGTACCCCGTTGGGGGTCCTTTTTCTTGCTCTAAACCGATGTCAGTAATAGTTGACAATTGTATTACCCGTGGAAAGCAAATACCTCATAAAGATTTTCATTCGTACTGCATTCCTTGCTTAGGCCTGGACCACGATGTCCCTTGCTATCGATTTTGTGGCTTATTCAATCCTCAAACTATTCGTCGTTGGTTCATTTTTGCATCAAATTATTTTGGTACTTGGTTTAATTATCCAGAAATAGCTTCGGTAAGCCATCTGACTACCGACATTCCGAAAAAATGTAAAGATAAAGACAGACCGCATAGGTCCAAAGCTGCCAACGACACTTCCGTTAAGCTAGTTGCCAGTACTCAGTGAGGCACTTTCGCAGTCCCTGATACTCGCTACTTCAGATTCACAGGCCCCGACTGAGACCCATTCAGAGTCCAGTATGCCATGAGATGCTTCTTCGACTATGGAATCTGCAGATGTCTCTACCTTGGATGGGTCCGGAGCCGCCGTGCAGGCACCAGCTTCTGAGGGTGTATTCAGGCCTACTGACTTGCATTTCAAACCGACGCCATCTTCTTCTTTAAGGCCTAAAACTCGACCCATGCCTAGAAAACCAATGTCTAAACCACATGGTCAGGCCCATATGCCTAAAAAACAAATGATAAGAATGGCTAAAGACCTTATTACTTTAATTAGGGGAAGCCAGCCTTCACCCTCTAAGAGACCTAGAACTGATTTTCCTTCTTTCGTCTTCTGATCAGGATTCTGAAATTTCTGTTTCTTCTGACTACCAGGATTTGCCCTTATCTACCTATGAGGATTCTGATGCAGAGGACTCAATACCCTCTGCTTCCCCTCCAGAAGATTTTTTCCTTTGGTGAAACCTTGCACACTCTTAGGGAACATTTCCGCTGGGAAAGCAAGGATTACTCTGACTCCAAAAAGAAGCTTAGGGAATTCTTACTCCTAGCTCAACACAGGCCTTTAGCTATCCCTCCTGTCCTGGTCATTGTAGATGATGCCTTCTTGGAATCCAGCCTGGCCCCAGACACTTTACCCCCGGCTCCCAGGAAACCTGACAGGTATTACAGAGTACCTGACTCTCACAAGTTCCTCTTCAAGAATCCTACTGTGGACCCAGAGACCATTTCACAGGGACCTAAAGGCATTAAGGCTACTACTGCCAAAAACCCTACCCCTTCTGATAGAGATTCCAGGGCCTTGGACAGATGGGGTAAGAAGGTATACACTTCTGCTACTTTGGCCATTAGGGCCTTAAACTGCCAGTGTCATATGTTAAAGTATCAGCAGCATATTATTGGGCTACTTAAACAGAAAATATGTTGATTCCTGACTGTGCTGAAAATAAAGAATTACAGGATTTAATGCATTATGCTGAACAAGTTGGTAAACATACCTTGCAATGTGGGTTTGACTCTTTAGAGGCATCTTGCAGGGCTGCTGTCACTGGGTCTGTTCTTAGAAGGCATGCTTGGCTTAAGGAGCAAAATTTGCCAGATCATGTTAAAGCTAAACTACTGGATTTAAACTTAAACCAAGACCACCTGTTTGGCAACAAAGCTGAAGAAGTACTTAAAAAGATGGAGGAAAAAGCTAAATATATGCAAACTGTTAAAGATTTCCTGCAAGTACAGCCCCCCCCCCCACCCCCAGATTTAGTAGGCATTGGCCTTCTAAGAATTGGTCATTTCCTGTCTCTTCCAGGCCTTCTCAGTCCAAACGCAGGAACAGCAGACCACCTAGGCTACAGTCTCAAGGTACTCACAGGCCTAAGCAGTGGGGGGCTCCCACTTCCAAAGCTGGAAGTAGTAAGACACCCCCCCTATGGAATGCTGTCACAATGACTTAACCTTAAACTTCCAAGCCCTGCTCAGCAGCCTGCTCCCTCAGGGGGAAAGATCGCCCTGCATGCAAAAAACTAGGAACTCATTACCCACGACAAATGGGTTTTAAATATAGTTTCCCAAGGATACATATTCCACTTGCACACCTTACCAACCCCAAATGGTTGGCCAGAACTAACCCCAAATCTGTGGGCAGAGGCTCAACAGCAGGTTCTCTGTCTTCTAAGTATCACAGCTATTCAGCCTGTCCCAGCAGTAGAAAGGGGACAGGTTTTTACTCAAGACTTTTCCTGGTACCCAGAAAAGACAGCTCCTGGTGTCCTATCCTGGACCTCTCTATTCTAAACACCTTTTTGGTAATCCCAAAATTCAAAATGTTAACTCTTCATCACCTGCTTCCTATGCTAGGCAAAGACGCCTGGTTGGCAACCTTGGACTTAAAGGAGGCTTACCTGCACATTCCAATAAGGGAATCTTGCAGGAAATACCTACGCTTCAGAGCAGGCTACATGCACTGTCAGTTCTCTGCACTTCCCTTTGGCTTATCTACTGTGCCCAGGGTATTCACAAAGTGCCTAGCTCCAGTCATTGCATTTTGCAGGCAAAGAAATATTCAAATATACCCATACCTGGACGATTGTCTAATTCAGGCAGAAAGCCAGGACATGCTACTAAATCATCTGGCATTTGTAAAGAAACTGCTAACATCACTGGGGTACACCATAAACGAAAATAAATCTCATCTAGTACCCTGCCAACAAATTGTATTCCTGGGAGCAAGCTTGAACACAGCTTCCCAGATGGCTTACCTCACGCCAGAGAAACAAGTTTATTTGACAGCTTACTTCAAAGTACTGGCCACAAAGACCCAGCTATCTGCAAGGAAAATCCTGCAAGCCCTGGGGTTCATGGCCTCTTGCATCCTACTAATTCCATATGCAAGACTGCATATGAGGAAACTACAATGGTATCTAAAAAGCCTATGGTGTCAATATTCTCAGGACCTGGAATCAATGATTCCTATCATTCCTTATTGAAAGACAGAGTTCCTTTGGTTGGCAGAGGCCTGCTACCACAACAAGGGACTGCCATTCACTCTACCCCCTGCCACCCAAACTCTAACAACAGATGCTTCAGACTATGCATGGGGGGCTCACTTGGCAGGGCAGTGCATTCAGGGCAAATGGAACCTGAGTCAAATGTACCTGCATATCAATCAAAAAGAAATGTTAGCTGTACAGAATTCTCTGACAGCCTTAAAGGACCACATTCTACCAGGACAATTATTGGTAAAGACAGACAACACCACTATTATGTGGTACATAAACAAGCAGGGGGGGGGGACCCACTCATACCCTCTCTGCAGATTAGCTATGGCTCTGTGGAACACAGCCTTGAGCTACTAAGTGCACCTACAAGCTCAATTCCTGCCAGGCAAGCTAAATTCACTGGCAGACGACTTAAGCAGAAATCTCACTGACCCACACGAGTGGAAACTGGAACCAAAGATATTCAACCTTTTGAGAAGCAAATGGGGGAACACAGAGATAGATAAGATTACCTCCCCTCAGAACTACCAATTGCACAAATTCTGCACAAGGACTCCCCACAGACAAGCTTGGAAAGTTGATGCCCTGTCCTTCACCTGGGAAAACCTCTCAGTTTATGCCTTTCCCCCTATGCCTCTCCTCTCGAAAGTTCTGCTAAAGATCAAGCAGGACAAACCAAGGACAATACTGATTGCACCAGACTGGCCATGCCAGCACTGGTACCCCCTCTTGCACAGTATGTCACTGCTGGAACCATGGCACCTGCCTCAGACCCCTTCCCTGCTGTCCCAGCAGGAGGGCCAGATTCTGCAACCCCAGCTTCAAACCTGAACCTTGCAGCCTGGCTAATTACCTGTGCTCTCCAATAGCACCCCTCAGTAAGCAGGCGCTATATGTCATTCTGGAGGCAAGGAGGCCTAGTACTAGAAAATCCTATGCTGAAAAGTGGAAAAGATACTGTTCCTGGAGCCAGACTCAGTGGGTGGGCACAACAGTGCCCAGCTTACCGCATATTCTTCAATACTTAACAGAGATGCTCCACAAGGGCCTTTCCTTCTCATCAATTAAAATTCATGCCTCAGCCATTTCAGCACATTATAATACTGAGCCACCCCTCTTCTCTCACCCCCTGCTGAAACAGTTCCTCAGAGGGGCCAAAAATTTAAGACCACCCAGGAGAGTACCTACTCCAGCCTGGGACCTTAACTTTGTATTGGAAAAGCTCACTCTACCTCCTTTTGAGCCAGCTGCAACTGCAGAGTTGAAATTCCTTTCTTGGAAAACAGCCTTCCTTCTAGCCATCACTTCAGCAAGAAGAGTGTCTGAATTGCAGGCCCTCATGGCAGTGGAGCCCTTTATCATCTTCCAGGCAGACATGGTGGCCCTCAGGACCAATCCTTCCTTTATGCCCAAGGTGGTATCCAGTGTGGCCCTTAATCAGTCCATTCATTTATCAACCTTTCCTTATTCACAGAACAAAGGAGAACGAATACTGCACTCTTTGGACATGCACAGACAACTTAGATTTTATTTGGACAGGACTAAGCCTCTCAGAAAAACTGAACAGCTGCTAGTTGCCTTTGCTGCAGGGGCAGAGGGGAAGGCCATTTCAAAGCAAACCATCTCTAAGTGGATAGGCCATTGCATTAATTTCTGCTATAAGCACATTGGAAAAACTACTCCACAGGGGATAAGATCACATTCCACCAGGGCTGCATCTACTTCTACAGCCTTTCTCAGAGGTGTCCTTACCAGGGACATCCTAGAAGCTGATATCTGGAGCTCTGTACATACCTTCACCAAGCATTACCACTTGCCTATTTTTTCTAAATCCAGAGCTGGTTTTGCCACTGCAGTCTTGCAGGGCTTAATAGCTGGTCCTAATGCTCTCTAACTGCCTCCTCTCTTCCTTAGCTTTAGGAATCTACCCAAATGTAATGACTGCAACAGTGAAACATGAAGAACATAGTACAGTTGTGTACACTTACCATAAATGTAGATGTTCGAGTGTATTCACTGTTGCAGTCCTGGTTACCCTCCTCCAGCCCCCTGACTTCTCTTGGCTATACCTTTCTTCTTGTGTAGTGTATTTCAGCTTTCTGGTGTATTTGCTTTTTGTTGGAGTTGTAACCTCATATATATATATATATATATATATATATATATATATATATATATATATATATGGGTCCCCTACTAATTACGAACCGATTCACGACAAAGAAATTACCGACACCAGCGACCGACAACGCAGTTGACCGACACGCTGGAATCCCGACAGCCGGAAGACCGACAAGGAATGTGTAAGCGACCTGGTAAGTATGCGATAGTGAGGGATTTAGGAGTAGGGAGCGGACAGGTAAGTGTGCAATAGTGAGGGATGTAGGGTTAGGGTGTGTGATAGGTGAGTGTGCGGTAGTGTCGGAGCTTGGGGTTAGGGGTGAGTAAGTGAGTTAGGGTTAGGTGCAGGTAGGGAGGTGTCTGAGTGTCGGAGCTTGGGGTTAGGGGGTAAGTGAGTTAGGGTTAGGTGCAGGTAGGGAGTGTGCGGTAGTGTCGGAGCTTGGGGTTAGGTGGGTAAGTGAGTTAGGGTTAGGGTGCAGGTAGGAGAGTGTGCGGTAGTGTCGGAGCTTGGGGTTAGGGGTGGGTAAGTGAGTTAGGGTTAGGGTGCAGGTAGGGAGAGTGTGCAGTGTCGGAGCTTGGGGTTAGGGGTGGTAAGTGAGTTAGGTTAGGGTGCAGGTAGAGAGTGTGCGTAGTGTCGGAGCTTGGTGTTAGGGGTGGGTAAGTGAGCTAGCTTTAGAGTTCAGGTAGGTGAATTGTCCGGTAGTGTCGGAACTTAGGGTTATGGTTTGGGTCAGGGCTAGTGTGTATGCTATGTAGTGCTGTTGTTTACGTTCCGTGTGTCGGTGTAATGGTGTTCGGTGTTTTGCATTGTCGGGTTTTTGTGGTGTCGGTCATCTGGCGTCGGTGAATTTTCCGTCGGGGAATCGTCGTGTCGGTAATTAGTAGTAGACCCATATATATATATATATATATATAATATTGCTTCCCATTATGGGGGCACCTGACATCTAGGGCAAGAAAAACTGATGTAATGGTGTCAGCTGCATTCTTTATACCCTTGACGACCTGACGTCATGGAAGAAGAGACAGCATCCGACACAGGACCCAAGACTTTGATATTCAGGCTGGCTGAGGCTTTCCTGCAGGCAGATAACACAAATGTAATGACTGCAACAGTGAATACACTCGAACATCTACATTTATGGTAAGTGCACAAAACTGTACTTTTCTTCTCTAAAGGTGTACCAAATAAGTACAACTCTGGCACAAATGAGTAGTCAAGATTATCAGTATTTGCACTTGAATATTGCTGAGATGGCAATAAATCTTAAAACCTGTATAAGGCTTGGTAATTTTCTGCCTCTTACATCATTAAAAAAGTGTGGCAGTTTTCCTTCTTTTGCATCAAAAAAAGCAAAAAAATGTTCTAATAAATAAAACTCTACACTAATAAATGGTAGTTACAGAGTTGTATCTTTCAGCTTTTCCCGGTTAGGGGTCGCCACAGCGGAACTCCAATCTGCTAATGATTGGCAGTAGATTTTTACATACCAAGTTGCCAGCTCTGATGCACAACCTTCAACGAAGGTATGCCCGTTCACGCATGGCTCCACGCATTAGACGCTTTAGCTGAGAATCGAACAGGACAGCATTGTACTGTGAGGCGACAACGCTACCGCAGCACCACCATCACAGTTAACTCTCTCTCTCTCTAGTTACAGAGTAACAGTAATGGTTCTTAAATAGCTGACTGATTACAATGGATCTTAAAAAATGTACTTATAACTGCTTACAGCCTATAAACCAGAAGTGTAGTAGTGAGAGGCGTAGCTGGTTTATCTAATGCCTGAAGCCATTCCCCAATCTGGCATCCCTTATTGGTTGAAGAGCCAAACAAAAGTCCCCGACCATATCTGGTATTCCTGAAATGCAGGAGCCAATAAGGTCCTGTTTCTGCACCCCACCCTGACCCTTCTTCCCCAGCTGAGATTACAAAAGAAAAGCTATTTTTTCCTTTTAAACTGTAGAAATTTCTAGCAAGCAGATGATACAGTTTATGGGTTCATAGGTAGGTACTAGGCTATCTGCCCTAGGGCATTAATAAGCCTAGCCAGAATGTGTTGGCTTTTGCCTCCCTTTAGACTAGATTCCTGAGCCTCTGTCCAGCAGGGCCATAGAGGTGGTCCCAGAAGTAAATTTACAATTTCCCATCCACTCATCAAGATTTATAGGTTCATACTACGGATAGATCACTATAGAACTCAGGCTTAACTTAAAAAAAAAATAACTCTTTCATTTCACACAGAATGCTACAATCCTCTGAGTTAACTTGAAAAAAAATCTTTTTTTTTCTGTTTAAACTGGGGTTGGGAGGGTGGCCTAATGGTTAAGGTGTTTGCCTTACAAACACAAGGTGCAGGGTTTGAGTCTCACAAGGGATAATTGGCTAAGCTTAAAATGGCTCGCAAGGGCAACTAGCTTAGTAAGAATCTATGAATCTATAATCATTTGGTATCAGGTAGTGGTACTTTGAGGTGGAAGCTTATTTTCATGTCCCAAATGTTTGATCCATACGGTTCGATATTTCACATTTTGTGCTAGAATTACAGACGTGCAAGTGGAACAACTCAGCAGCTGTTGATCCATCAGTAGCATAACGCATTCCATGTCTCAAATATCAGAAGAATGCCTAAAATCTGAACCAAGAGATAGACTGAGTCATGAAAGGAGGTTTGGGCACTCGATTATTCAAGTTTGAGTAATCTGGAGTTTAACCTAAGGCTGGCCTAATCCGAGCTTAACAGACTTCTGTTTTCCCCACAGTAGGTGAAACTTTACCTCAGCCAACCCTGAAGTACCACGTCTGTATCATTCACCTTGACATTTCTCTAATCAGACTCAATGCCAATCTTCTGTCTGTGTCCTGTAGCCTATTTTCCACTTATTTAAAAAAGAATCATAATCCAGACTAAACTCTGGATGCCTCATCTTGGCTCCCTTTACAAACGCATGTTCATAGGTTCATAGGACTATTAGGCTACTTTCCCTTCAAAAGAATCACAATCTAGACTACACTCTGCATGTCTCATCTTGGCTGCCTTTACAAATGCATTTTCATAGGTGAGTACTAAGCTACCCTCCCTTAAGGGCCATTTTAAGCCTAGCCAAAGACCTATGGTCAGAATTAAACCCTGTACCTTGTGTTTATAAGGTGAAGACCTTAACCATTATACCAAATCCAGCCCAAACAAAAAAAAGCATGTCAACCGATCCAGGCAGGAGTAAAAACCTACAGTCTTCTCATCCATAGGCAGATGTCTTATCCAGTGTGCTACTGGTCCTAGTGTTACATCTTTTCTAATTCCAAATTAGCTGTGCTAAACTGAAGCATTCAGCTATTTGTTTGAGTGAACCCCTTAGCCAATATTTTAATACCTGTAACATATTCACTCAGTGATAGAAATACCTAAGTAACAAGTCAGGTAGGAGACAGAAACATACTGAGATTACTAGGTCACTGCGGTCTGTAACTCTGGGGTCATGTTCTTACTATAGTGCTTATTTTATCCTTTTTTGCCTTTATGCTTTGAGATTATTTGAATCATAGATTCATAGGTTCATAGGTTCATAGGTTTATACTAGGCTATCTGCCCTAAGGCATTTATAAGCCTAGCCCAAAGTTTTGTGGCTTACGCCACCCTTTATGTTAAAAAGTACTGTGCCCATTAGTTTGTTGTGCCTCTGTCCAGCAGTGACACAGAGAGGATTCCCGGGGTAAACCTACGATCTCCCATCCACCGGTCAAGATTTCTCTTGAACAGAGCTAGCGAGGTGCTCTGCCTCACATGGACCGGGATTTTATTCCACAGCATAGGGAGTCTCTGGGTGACAAATCTATCCCTCCAGCATGTCCTATTTATATCCGTGCTAAGGTTTAAGTCGCTTGCTCTAGTGGATCTGGTAGATTTGCATTTTTTGAGGTGGAGCATGTCCATTAATTCCGGGTTGGACATGGCCTTGTATGTCAGGCACAGGTCACCTCTGAGCAGACAATATACGACTGAATAGAGCTGGAGTTTCTTCAGTCTGGCAGCATACGACAGATTTTGGAGTCCCTTTATCCTTTTGGTGAGGAACTTTTGGGGTCTCTCCAATTGCTGCAGGTGTCGGGTGAGATACATCCCGAATGGGGCATTGTACTCGATCATTGGTCTGATAAGTGAAGAGTACAGGGGAACAATGACCTCACTTGATCTGGATGTGAATCCCTTCATGATCAGGTGGGCAATGTAGAAGGTCTTTCTAACCACTTTAGCAATGTGAGTGTCAAAAGAAAGGCCACTGTCAACCTGGGTCCCCAGGTCCCTGATAACCTCTTCTGTGCTTAGTGGATTGCCACCTATATGGTAGCTTGGGGTTACCTTGTTTTTCCTGAAGGGTATGACTATACATTTTTGGCATTTAACTTCAGGCCATGGCTCTGGCACCAGCTATCAGTTCACGTGAGACCCCTCTGAAGGATATCTGTGTCCGATGTACTTTCCACTATGGCGCCCAGTTTGCAGTCATCTGCAAACTTTGTCAGCCATAGTCCTCCTATGTTTGCCTGTACTTCTGAGAAGTAGATGCCGAACAACAGGGGCCAAGGACTGAGCCCTGTGGGACACCACTTGACCGCTTGGAGTCTGACATGGCGCCAGCAACTCTAACCCTGTGGGTTCTGTCCTTTAGCCAGTTTGCAACCCATCTTGTGACATATGGGTTTACATTTAAGCTGGTAAGTTTCTCTATAATACCCGAGTGGGGTATTGTATCGAAAGCTTTTGCAAGGTCAAGGTCGGCTGTATGGACTGCCTTTCCCTCATCAATGGCTTTGGTGACTGTTTCGAAGAAGTCGACCAAGTTCAAAAGGCATGATCTGCCCTTGACAAAGCCAAACTGGGTCGGGTCCAATGTCTGCAAGTCCCCTATGTCTTTGTTTATGAGTTCCATTATGATCCTCTCCATAGCTTTGCAGACCAGGCTTGTTAAGCTTATGGGGCGGTAATTACCAGGGTCCGTAGAGGCACCGCCTTTGTGGAGTGGGACCACAGTTGCCGTACGCCACTCCTTGGGCACGTATCCTGTGGTAAGGCTAAGATTAAACAGCTGCCTTATGTGCGGGTTTAGTTCCTCATTGAGTTTGTGTAGCACACAGCCGGGAACACCATCCGGTCCCATTGATGCTGTGTTTTTAGCTTTAGAGAGAGCAGCTTTCACCTGTGCATTTGAGATGTCTGGGAGGCTACACTCTGCTGGGATAGTTATCTCTCCTTTTGGGGGGAGAGGGGGGTGAAGTTTGCACTGAACCTGTCTGCCAGTATGTTGGCAATGTCTGTGGGTTCAGTGATTTTTGTATCATTTTGGACTAATTCTGAGCATATCTGGGAGTTTCCACCCAGGTTTCTAACATAGCTGAAGAAGGCCTTATGATTGTCTTTTGAATTTATGGCAATTTTTCTCTCAAAGTTGGCCTTGGATGATTTTATGAGTGCTCGTATTTTTTTCTAATAATGATCAAGGGTGTCTTCTCTTTTATGGATTTTGCTCTATCATGTAACAGCTTTCTCCTCTTATTGTAAAGTTTGTTTATGGCTGGGGTCCACCAGACTGGACGTTTGCCCTTGGTGGAAAGGGTCTTGGTTTTATTAGGGATTGCCTGATCCATGCAGTCCTGGAGGTGTTCGTAGAAGGCATTTGTAAGGGCTTCCGCAGCTTGGGTTGTGGTTTCCACTGGCTCAGGGGCCTTGAAGGATACCACACCAGTCTTGAGTAGTGTGAAGTTTGCTTTAGAGAAGTTCTTCACTGTGGTCTTTTTTGTTTGGGGTGGGGGCGGGATGTAGATTTCCAGTGAGATTAGTTTATGATCTGATCTCACCAATGAGGGATGTACTTCCGGTGTGGAGCATTTTGTCCCCATGTTTGTGATGATGAGATCTAGTATATTTTCTCCTCTTGTGGGAACGGTGACTAGTTGTTCCATGGCATTTGAATTTATGAACTCCAGGAACCTTTGGGCTAGAAAGTTGGGGCTTGAGTAATGTTCCCAGTCTATATTCGGGTAGTTGAAGCCACCCAATATAATGGTGTTTGGAGATACATTTATACCCTCCATTGTCTTCAGGAAGGCTGTGTGGGGTTCCTGAGTTTGAGAGGGTGGCCTGTAGCATGCTACAAATTGTAGAGCAGTTTTGCCTATGGTTAATTGCACCTGGATGGTTTCCGATGCTTCGTGCGTTGCCACCAACCTGGAGGTGTGGGTATCCTTGATGAATATGGATACACCTCCTCCTTTTGTGGTGTGGTCCGGGTTTTGGAAAAGCTCTAATTTATAGAGAAAGCTCTAATTTATAGTACAAAATTAACAACAAAGACATCCTTTTAGTTGTATCAAGCATCATTCTTAAGATCATGTTCTTTTACATATGTTGTTGATTCCCATATCTTGAAAATCTCAAACATCAAAGTAGCTGTGATGAATATCCATAAATCACCACTGCTATCACAAGTTAATACGTCAAGTGCCTGTATATGTGTATTAAATTAAAGCCACTGGCACCAGATAATATATGCAAAGAGCCATTAACCTGTACAGCATATGGGAAATGTGCACTGCTGTTTCTGGTAATAACTAACACTTGCCATGGTCCACTCCCTAATAAGTTTGCACTGTACACCTAGAGATCAGAGTAATAATTACTTAACTCCCTTGGATTTTACCCACTGGTAACTGAAATATGCTCACATAGACACACACACACACACACACACACACACACACATTTTCAAGTGGGTTAATAGTATTTCTCTACTAATAGCACCCAGCTCTTGTCTTTACAGTAATGCTGCTGACAGGTCACACTGACATACCAATAATGCAGTTAATGTTTACCTTTAAAACAAGATAGCTGCTAAATATTTGTATAGTCACAACAACCTCAGTAGAATCTCTTCAAAAGGTTAAAGAAAATAGTCATTAGTAAAACCATTCCAGTGCACATACTCTTAAGCTAATAATAAATAAATCAGCGGCCATAAACATTTAAAATTCAATGCTAAAACTCTTTGCAGGGAAT
Source organism: Protopterus annectens (assembly GCF_019279795.1). Classification (NCBI taxonomy): domain Eukaryota; kingdom Metazoa; phylum Chordata; order Ceratodontiformes; family Protopteridae; genus Protopterus; species Protopterus annectens. Next base: position 1,724,750,947 of record NC_056732.1, on the reverse strand, counting down.
AAATAAAATGAAGGAATACACTTAAAATTAAATATATAAACAGTTATAAACTTGCTGTATGAAAATACAAAATGAATGTGTTTAAACAGACAGATGGCATAAAATCAAGTGCTAATAGCTTACCCAGACCTATTGCTACCATTAGCTAAAGTGATAAACTGAATTCCTCTCTCTGCGAGGATTTGAAATCTAAACATTTCCACAGACAAACAGAATTCATTCTGAGCTTTGTTTCAAGAGCACCATTCACTGCGCACAGTTTAGAAGTAAGAGTGACTCAGCTGGCAGTTGTTTCTCTTCTTAACAGTTCAGAGCATTTCTTCCTGTTTGGATTAAATAATGTTTTTTTTGGAGGAGGGGTTTAGTTTAAAAATTTAGGGCTGAAATAAGGAGATACAGTGCCTCTGTGGCAAAAATGTGAATTCCAGTTTTAATGAATGTCACTGACGTATACATGCTCATTTTTTCATTGTTGAGGGATCTGGTGTTGGTGTACACAATGGATTGATATGGATCCTTATCTTTCACTGTTTGTTATTTCTGGAATTTCACTTAATACTCTTACTTCAGTATCACCTGTGGGAACATGAGTGTCATTTCCTTGATGCAGACGAACCAAGATGTTGCTAGAAATGCCCTGCTCCCTCACCTTATATTGTGCACCATTCATTTTTTTTTTGCATAGGGTACTGCACTGGGCACTTTGGTTAAATGTTGTATTTGTAGGATTTTCCTACAGAAAATTTTGAAGAAACAAATGTACTTATAACAGACTATGGAGTTATCATAAGAGAGAAAGAACATAAACACCGTAATGGGTCTTCTAGAAAGCAGTAAACATTGCCATCAGAAGATTATAAATGGGCATTTGTCTGAAATTATAGGTGTCCTGGGGAGCAAGTCTCCCATACCTTGTACAGCTGTAAGGTTACTTTTACTGGATGGAAAGGCAAATAGGTAGTTCTTCCCAAAAGTACTCAGAGATATGGCTTTCTATTGTTTCCAGTCATTTTGAAATAAGCTGTTTAAATTTACCAAAATCAAATGTTTGTTTTTCATGAGAAAACACAAATTGCCTTTCTTTGTGTAAGCTAAAATGTTCAGGCAGATAGACCTTCCTTTTGGTAGAATGGCTAAGCATGAAGAAAGCTGCATGATTATTGAAATCTGATATGCTACTAAGTAATTTTCTTAGTAAACTCACCATAAGTCATAGTACTTTCTCCCGTGTGGTACTTAAGGCATGATATTTAATATTTGCTGTTATGCAGTACCTAATTACTATTCAAAGACATGCACTCTGGACAGAGCAATGATCATGCCAATTTTAAATTAAGCATTGCTAGTTAGATCAATACTAGTTATGACAGCTAGATTACAACATAAGAACATAAGCTGCTCACTGCTTAAAACCTACCCAATTATATGTTCATGTCTTCATCTTCGCATTCTCTTGGCATGATTAGTTTCCAGTAACTAATAGTGCCAAGAAGACAAGAAGGGGAAAACATGAACATACAACATGCAGGGTTTTAAAAACTGAGTGTCTTGTGTGTTTTGACTGCTGCATATACGTGTGCAGTACATTTACTCTACTGTTGGGCAAAGATTGAAATCTTGAGCTTCAACTACCCGAGGTTGAGCTCAACAATAGTCAGAGTTCCTCCATAGGAAATTGCTTTTGGTGAGTCATACCGGAATTGATTCCTTTTTGGGGGAAATTTCCCCTTTTTTTGAGTTGGTACAAAAAGTGTTTTTTGTCAGTATGTTTTTGACAAATTTAGTGTGGCGATTTTGATTTTTACAGGTTCATAGGTTCATAGATACGTACTAAGCTAACTGCCCTTGCGAGCCATTTTAAGCCTAGCCAATTCTCCCCTGTGAGACTCAAACCCTGCACCTTGTATTGGTAAGGCAAACACCTTAACCATTAGGCCACCCTCCCAATCCCTTTGTGCATTCACTTTCGTCCACTCATAGTGGAAGCATGCAGTATGTCAGTCAGACATCTGCTTGCTGAGACAAAAGGCAGGTAGAAAATATCTTCTAATCATATAATGACCTTATTTTAACAAAAAAAGGAACTTCTTTCTTAAAAGCTGTCATTGTCTAATAGCAATAATCTACTCCTGTCTGATGGTAAAGAAAAATGTATCAACAACTGTATTTGTTTGAATACTTGGGCTTCACCATGATCAAACAACACCAACCACAACTAAATACTGCATTACCCACATCCAGACATTGACTATAGCTAAACGTAACCACAGCTGAGATTCAAAATCTTCAATGAGAACATCTTATTACCTTGCTCAGGAGAAGAAAATGACATAGGTATGTACCATAACACTGCATCTTGAAAAAGATTCTCAACAGAGTAATATGTCTCTTGAACATCTTCCATTCCTAGATAACACTCAGCAGACAGCTCTTTCCATGTAGTTCTTTAGGAAGCCAGCACTGCTTTCATTTTTTTCCTTGACATTTTTCACTGACTTCTGGTCCATTGTCTTCTTCTTATATTATTTATTTGCAACTACTCAACGACAATCGGGAAATATTCCATTTTCATTGGATTCCCTGGGGAAAAGGTGCACATACATATATAAAACAGAGATAACTAGCTACTACCTTTGTTTTTTTCATATGCTAAATTATGAAATCGAGACTTTTGAAAAAAAAATCATAAAAAGGCATAAATAGGCATTCATGCATGAGATACATTATTAATTATGCATACTAATAATACTTGGAAATATTAGTACCTGAATGATTGACAGTGCACATACATAGATATGATACAAATCTAAGTAAGCTAAAAAGTTCATATTTGTGAAGTAACAAAACTTAAATAAAATAGAATATAAACCATGGCTAAAAGTCATTTCAATGCAACAAACAAAATATCACAAGAAAAGCAGAAAAAAACGACTAACAAAGCTGATACACTCATGTATAAACACACACACTTGCAAAATTGCATGTTGTGGTACAAACAGCCACTACCCAAATTAATGGTGTGTAAGTGTTCTATTGCATATTTAATTAGGTTTATACAATACTGATTATAAAAAAAAAAAAAAAAAAATTGTGATTGATGCAAATGACAGAAGGGGGAATTCAATAAAGCCTACATGATTTTTTTTCCATGTAGGCATCATGCTCCAATACTTACACTGGCGTGAACATTTTTACATTCAGTAAGCGCCTCTTAGCAGTGCGCATGCCCATCCAAACACAAAAAATTCCGTGAAATGTAAATCACCTCATAAGCAGGTGAATCTTATGCAAATGAGGCAAGTTGAGCAATCCAACAAGCAGAAAGGCACCTGTGCAGACTCCATGTCAGTGTCCATAGGGTATAGGTTCATAGGTTCATAGGTTTATACTAGGCTATCTGCCCCAAGGCATTTATAAGCCTAGCCCGAATTTTTGTGGCTTACGCCACCCCTTATATGAAAAAATACTGTACCCATTAGTTTGTTGTGCCTCTGTCCAGCAGTGACACAGAGATGATTCCCGGGGTAAACCTACGATCTCCCATCCACAGGTCAAGATTTCTCTTGAACAGAGCCAGCGAGGTGCTCTGCCTCACATGGACCGGGACTCTATTCCACAGCATAGGGTGCGGAAAAGTTCCACATACAGGAATCTAGACAGAAAAAAGGGGATGTAAAACTGTAGAAATATGAACAGAAATCCCCTGGAATTGTTATAGTAGATACCCAAATGAGCAAAAACTACTATTGTGGATGTCAGAAAGAGGAAGGGAATAGGTAAAATTAATATTTTTTTTAATAATCTCGGCATGTTTATGCTATGCACCACAGTACACATACATGCTTAATAGAAAAATAAAAACACGATTTTATAATATTTCACAGAAATGTACACTAGGACCCTACATCAGGTCTGTAGAATGGTGCATTGCTTCTGTTGTTAAGGTCATAAGGCTCTGAACAGTGTGATTTCCAGGCTGTGTGCACAGATTTGTATGCAAATGAGGTGGATTTATTGAGTAGCAAAAAGTGGATATCATGTTGGCATATCCACTTTATGTTGTCTCTTAGACCATGTTAATGTTTACACAGGATGTGGCTGACATCAGTGGGTGTGTCATGTCACATCTAGTCTCGTTTAAGCTCAAGTCATACACACCTGCAGGAACTATGATGTCATCATTATGTTACCTGATATTCATTGACATTCGTCAATGGCATATGTGTCAACCCACAGACAGCCAACTGTGACCTTTCCCATATATAGCCTGGTGACATGGACAACATTGTGTCCCACAATGTAATTAACTATGAGTAATAGTTTTGATTTTGTGGTTTGCCTCAGGTGTTTGACTGCTGAGACAGTGGTGCATGAGCTGTTATGTGTACTGTGGTTTTCAGAGGTATGATTATGTGAACTGAGCTTGCATATGGTTTTCTGGGGTGTCTGTTGTTTGGGAATGTGTATGGTAAGGAGTTCCATGCATACAGGTGTGTGTGTGCTGTGGGTGTAGGTGGGGCAGGTGGTGAGCTGTGCATGTTGTCAAAATGCTCATTGCCATATATACTGACTGGTTTGTGAAACACCATGGAATCAGGGTTTGTAATATAGTGACATCTCTCACACATTGTGTTTCTGTGGCATAGGAGAAAAGGGGTGGGGCACTTTCCACATCTCATCAACAGTCATTGATAATGCATTAGCAATACAGTCATGCTTGTGTGTACATCACAGCAAGCTGTCATTAGGCAGTGTCATGACAGATGTAAAGTGTAACATAGTGTCACATTTATGTAGGTCCCGCACAGCACCTGACAGTGTGCCATAACATGGTTGTGTGATTACAATGCTTTGTCATACAGTCATGCTTGTGTGTACATCACAGCAGGCTGTCATTAGGCAGTGTCATGACAGATGTAAATTGTAACATAGTGTCACCTTTATGTAGGTCCCGCACAGCACCTGACAGTGTGCCATAACATGGTTGTGTGATTACAATGCTTTGTCAGGCATGTGGCCATTGCATTAACCATGATCCTGTTAGCAGGCTTGGTCAGAATACCCAACCTACAAATGTGACATTGTGCAAGTCCAGCAATTTTAGGGTCATACTGCTATACTCTTGGGGTTGACAGCCTGAAGCACAGTGTTTGTAGGCACTCCTTGCAGTGAAGATGTGGATGTCTGTGCATGCACAGAGGACTTGTTCAACTTTGCAGACATGACTTTGGCCTCACAAGTCTACAATGCCTGTCAAGCAATCAGACAGCAAACTGGATGTTGTGTGACATGATGTAGGAACACAGACATGTGTTCTGGGTGCATAACTGTAAGGTGTGACATACCTAGGACATGTGGGAGGTGGACACACTTTGGCAAAAGGTGGCCATGCTCTTCAGTAGGCCTCAGAGCCATGTCATTCAGATATCCAACATTAAGCTATTGAAGAGTGGGATGCATGAATTTCAGTGAAATTGTCACACAACATAGATCACTCCTGCTGTAGTGCTTGTTTGAGCAACCTTGGACATTGCATTGTGACACTGCAACTGTGCCCTTACTCACTATCTGGTCAGTACCCCCCAGTGAAATACCACCAGTCCTGAAGCAGAAGGGATGATACATGTAAAATTCAACTGATTGCTCAAGTTGCTAATCAAGGCAACTACCTGGAAAAAGGTAAGTGAAGCCTACAGAGCCTTGCATGGCGTGAGACAACTATGTGGATAAACTAACATGCTGTGTCCTGCTTCTCATCATGAGCTTCATAGTAACATTTTATTTCTGCTGAGAGGAAAAATATTGGAGCATGGTATCCCAGGAGAGAGTGGTTGTGGTGAGAACACCATTAGTAGCAGCCAGGCACCAGAAATTCAGGGGACTCCCCTGCTTTCCACATTCTTCACAATATAATTGTGTCCTTTCAAGACACACTGCTTGAGTAGTGTCCAACTGCATCATACCTGTGTAAATCCTCCCACCTTACCTTCACAGGGTGTATGTATTACATTTCTCTCCATTGTTTGTCTGAGCTCTCTACAGACACAGACACCGTGGATGACTATTTTCATGGAAAACATGATCTAAATATCTGCAATACTTAGTTGCACAGAGGACAACTAGCATGCAGTGCCAAGCATTGTCCCCATATCTCTCAGTCGTCTGATATTTAAAGCCATGACAGGAGTTATCACGGAAATGATCAGTAACAATGTCTTACACCTACAAACAAAGTTTGTTTTGATCAAGGGCAGATCATGCCTACCCTAACTGGTCGACCTCATTGAGTGTTAAACTATAGAATTGGTTAGGGGAATGTGACTAACTCCACCTACCATGGCCTGACAAGGCATTTGATAATATTAGGCCATCAAGAATTGCTGAAAAACTGCACAGGTTATTTACAAAGTAGTATGTTAGCTGGTGGATAGCCAAGTGTCTGATAGTTATTATCCAGGAAGATAGCAGTGAGTAGTCCACCACTACAGTGAGGCTAGTCACCAGTGGACTTCCCTCAGAAATGATTCATGGAGTACCCCTTCTGGCCATCCCCTTCTCTGCAGTCACTGCTACTGTCAGTGACCTCTGACTGACTACATTTGCAGATGCATGCAAATTTGGAGATGACACTGAATTCCACACAGAACCAACACTTATTCAGAATGGTCTGAGACACACATTCAGTTGTTGTCAGAGCTACTGAGAAGTACTAAATGCCAAGGAATGCACAATACTATCCTTTTGGAAGTCTTCCACCCCTGGAAAATATAGTATTGTCCACACACCAGACACAGTTGACCCATTACTCAGAGACTTATGGACACAGAGTGATCTAACCTTTGACTTTCACTGGTTATTAAGATGTGGGGATTCATTCAGTTTTGTACAACCTATAGAGAAAGGAATGGCATGTAAATCACAGACTGTCATTGTTATACTGTATTTGGCACTCATAACACCTATCGTTGAGTGCAATGGCACCTTTGCTATGTCACTACACAGGCATATCTGACAACTGTTAAGAGCCACAGAGGTTCCATGGTAAACCAATACATACAGTAGGTAACATGTCCTATGCAGACTGTGTTAAGGCTGTGAATGTGTAGTGTGCCTCCTACATACTTTGGAGGGGAGGTGTATGGCTGCCATATAGGGAGATGTCAGATCCTGTGATATACCTCCTGCATATCCAAGACAAGACTAACACATGTATTACCTGTTCTACTTAACTACACCTTCACAGTGGTGTAAATAGTACATGCTGGAGAGCAAGGGAGCCCGCAGGATTTTTTGCAGGGGGGTGCAAACCCAGAGCCCCACCCACATAGCTCTCCCCGCCCTCTGCCAACACAGCCCCGCCCAAGTCCACCACCCCAAGCCCCGCCCACACAGCCATTCCAGAGTCCCATTACTTGGCTATTTCTCCCCATTTGCCATAGACAATGTTCAAATCTCTGTGTGCATACTGTCCTATGCTTTAGTTCTACAATGATTACAGGCAGTTGGATTTAATTTACAACTTTTATTTCAAACGTTATCGCCCAAACACTGATAGACATTTACTAAACCTAAACAAAGCAATAGACTTACAATGAAAACAGACTTGGCATTAAAGCTTCTCTACTTTTGAAACTCACATTCAATGAAACAGTATTGAAACCCACATTCAAAGAAAATGTATCTGGCCAGTGGCAGGTTATTTATCTTTGAAGTGTTTTCAAGCAATAGGCTCCTTGCACACTGTTAGGGCCATGCAAAAGTTATTTGATTTACCTGATTGTATTAATTATAATATATAATTGAATTATATCCCTTGCATTATACAGCAACACTTGTTTGAGTGTGTTTTAAATTTATAGTTTTGAACATTTTTCCAGTAAGCAATGAAACAAAACATACAAAAAAAAAACCCCCAATTAAAATTTGGAAAAAAAAAAAAAA
>NC_056732.1:1724677572-1724742506 GCF_019279795.1 Protopterus annectens | reverse complement strand
TCCGTGATAACTCCTGTCATGGCTTTAAATATCAGACGACTGAGAGATATGGGGACAATGCTTGGCACTGCATGCTAGTTGTCCTCTGTGCAACTAAGTATTGCAGATATTTAGATCATGTTTTCCATGAAAATAGTCATCCAAGGTGTCTGTGTCTGCATAGAGCTCAGACAAACAATGGAGGGAAAGGTAATACATACACCCTGTGAAGGTAAGGTGGGAGGATTTACACAGGTATCATGCAGTTGGACACTACTCAAGCAGTGTGTTTTGAAAGGACGCAATTATATTGTGAAGAATGTGGAAAGCAGGGGAGTCCCCTGAATTTCTGGTGCCTGGCTGCTACTAATGCTGTTCTCACCACAACCACTCTCTCCTGGGATACCATGCTCCAATATGTTTCCTCTCAGCAGAAATAAAATGTTACTATGAAGCTCATGATGAGAAGCAGGACACAGCATGTTAGCTCATCCACATAGTTGTCTCACGTCATGCAAGGCTCTGTAGGCTTCACTTACCCTTTTTCAGGTAGTTGCCTTGATTGGCAACTTGAGCAATCGGTTGAAGTTTACATGTATCATCCCTTCTGCTTCAGGACTGGTGGTATTTCACTGGGGGTACTGACCAGATAGTGAGTAGGGGCACAGTTGCAGTGTCACAATGCAATGTCCAAGGTTGCTCAAACAAGCACCACAGCAGCAGTGATCTATGTTGTGTGACAATTTCACTGAAATTCATGCATCCCACTCTTCAATAGCTTAATGCTGGATATCTGAATGACATGGCTCTGAGGTCTACTGAAAACCATGACCACCTTTTGCCAAAGTGTGTCCACCTCCCACATGTCCTAGGTATGTCACACCTTAACAGTTATGTACCCGGAACACATGTCTGTGTTCCTACACCATGTCACACAACATCCAGTTTGCTGTTTGATTGCTTGACAGGCATTGTGGACTTGTGGGGCCAAAGTCATGTCTGCAAAGTTGAACAAGTCCTCTGTGCATGCAGAGACATCCACATCTTCACTGCAAGGAGTGCCTACAAACACTGTGTTTCAGGCTGTCAACCCCAAGAGTATAGCAGTATGACCCTAAATTTGCTGGACTTGCACAGTGTCACATTTGTAAATTGGGTATTGTGACCAAGCCTGCTAACAGGATTATGGTTAATCCAATGGCCACATGCCTGACACAGCAGGATTATGGTTAATCCAACGGCCACATGCCTGACAAAGCATTGTAGTCACACAACCATGTTATGGCACACTATCAGGTGCTGTGCGGGACCTACACTTTACATCTGTCATGACACTGCCTAATGGCAGCCTGCTGTGATGTACACACAAGCATGACTGTATGACAAAGCATTGTAATCCCACAACCATGTTATGGCACACTGTCAGGTGCTGTGCTACCTTAGGGGACCTACATAAAGGTGACACCATGTTACACTTTACCATCTGTCATGACACTGCCTAATGACAGCTTGCTGTGATGTACACACAAGCATGACTGTATTGCTAATGCATTATCAATGACTGTTGATGAAATGTGGAAAGTGCCCCACCCCTTTTCTCCTATGCCACAGAAACACAGTGTGTGAGAGATATCACTATATTACAAACCCTGATTTCATGGTGTCTCACAAACCAGTCAGTAGGTATGGCAATGGGCATTTTGACAACATGCACAGCTCACCACCTGCCCCACCTACACCCACAGCATACACACACCTGTATGCATGGAACTCCTTACCATACACATTCCCAAACAACAGACACCTCAGAAAACCATATGCAAGCTCAGTTCACATAATCATACCTCTGAAAACCACAGTACACATAACAGCTCATGCACCAGTGTCTCAGCAGTCAAACACCTGAGGCAAACCACAAAATCAAAACTATTACTCATAGTTGATTACATTGTGAGACACAATGTTGTCCGTGTCACCAGGCTATATATGGGAAAGGTCACAGTTGGCTGTCTGTGGGTTGACGCATACGCCATTGACGAATGTCAATGAATATCAGGTAATATAATGATGACATCATAGTTCCTGCAGGTGTGTATGACTTGAGCTTAAATGAGACTAGATGTGACATGACACACCCGCAGATGTCAGCCACATCCTGTGTAAACATCAACATGGTCTAAGAGACTACATGAAGTGGATATGCCAACATGATATCCACTTTTTGTTACTCAATAAATCCACCTCATTTGCATACAAATCTGTGCACACAGCCTGGAAATCACACTGTTCAGAGCCTTATGACCTTAACAACAGAAGCAATGCACCATTCTATAGACCTGATGCAGGGTCCTAGTGTACATTTCTGTGAAATATTATAAAATCGTGTTTTTATTTTTCTATTAAGCATGTATGTGCACTGTGGTGCATAAGATAAAAATGCCGAGATTATTAAAAAAAAATTATTAATTTTACCTATTCCCTTCCTCTTTCTGACATCCACAATAGTAGTTTTTGCTCATATGGATACCTACTATAACAATTCCAGGGGATTTCTGTTCATATTTCTACAGTTTTACATCCCCTTTTTTCTGTCTAGATTCCTGTATGCGGAACTTTTCCGCATACCCTATGGACACTGACATGGAGTTTGCACAGGTGCCTTTCTGCTTGTTGGATTGCTCAACTTGCCTCATTTGCATAAGATTCACCTGCTTATGAGGTGATTTACATTTCATGGAATTTTCTGTGTTTGGACGGGCAAGCGCACTGCTAAGAGGCGCTTACTGAATGTAAAAATGTTCACGCCAGTGTAAGTATCGCGGCATGATGCCGACATGGAAAAAAATCATGTAGGCTTTATTGAATTCCCCCTCTGTCATTTGCATCAATCACGATTTTTTTTTTTTTTTATCAGTATTGTATAAACCTAATTAAATATGCAATAGAACAGTTACACACCATTAATTTGGGTAGTGGCTGCTTGTACCACAACATGCAATTTTGCAAGTGTGTGTGTGTTTATACATGTGTGTCAGCTTTGTTAGTCGCTTTTTTCTGCTTTTCTTGTGATATTTTGTTTGTTGTGTTGAAATGACTTTTAGCCATGGTTTATATTCTATTTTAAGTTTTGTTACTTCACAAATATGAACTTTTTAGCTTACTTAGATTTGTATCATATCTATGTATGTGTACTGTCAATCAGGTACTAATATTTCCAAGTATTATTAGTATGCATAATTAATAATGTATTTCATGCATGAATGCCTATTTATGCCTTTTGATGATTTTTTTTTCAAAAGTCTCGATTTCATAATTTAGCATATGAAAAAACAAAGATAGTAGATAGTTATCTCTGTTTTATATATGTATGTGCACCTTTTCCCCAGGGAATCCAATGAAAATGGAATCTTTCCAGAACGTCATTGAGTAGTTGCAAATAAATAATATAAAAAGAAGACAATGGACCAGAAGTCAGTGAAAAATGGCAAGGAAAAAAATGAAAGCAGTGCTGGCTTCCTAAAGAACTACATGGAAAGAGCTGTCTGCTGAGTGTTATCTAGGAATGGAAGATATTTAAGAGACATATTACTCTTTTGAGAATCTTTTTCAAGATGCAGTGTTATGGTACATACCTATGTCATTTTCTTCTCCTGATCAAGGTAATAAGATGTTCTCATTGAAGATTTTGAATCTCAGCTGTGGTTACGTTTAGCTATTGTCAATGTCTGGATGTGGGTAATGCAGTATTTAGTTGTGGTTGGTGTTGTTTGATCATGGTGAAGCCCAAGTATTCAAACAAATACAGCTGTTGATACATTTTTCTTTACCATCAGATAGGAGTAGATTATTGCTATTATACAATGACAGCTTTTAAGAAAGAAGTTCCTTCTTTTGTTAAAATAAGGTCATTATATGATTAGAAGATAATTTCTACCCTGCTCTTTGTCTCAGCAAGCAGATGTCTGACTGACATACTGCATGCTTCCACTATTCGCCAAACTAAATTTGTCAAAAACATACTGACAAAACACTTTTTAAAAGAACATTGTACCAACTCAAAATGACTCACCAAAAGCAATTTCCTATGGAGGAACTCTGACTATTGTTGAGCTCAACCTCGGGTAGTTGAAGCTCAAGATTTCAATCTTTGCCCAACAGTAGAGTAAATACTACTGCGTATATGCAGCAGTCAAAACACACAAGACACTCAGTTTTTAAAACCCTGCATGTTGTATGTTCATGTTTTCCCCTTCTTGTCTTTTTGGCACTATTAGTTACTGGAAACTAATCATGCCAAGAGAATGCGAAGGTTAAGACATGAACATACAGTTGGGTAGGTTTTAAGAAGTGAGCAGCTTATGTTCTTATTTTGTAATCTATGTGTCATAACTAGTATTGTTCTAACTAGCAATGCTTAATTTAAAATTGGCATGATCATTGCTCTGTCCAGAGTGCATGTCTTTGAATAGTAATTAGGTACTGCATAACAGCAAATATTAAATGTAATGCCTTAAGTACCACAAGGGAGAAAGAACTATGACTTATGGTTTGTTTACTAAAGAAAATTACTTAGTAGCATATCAGATTTCAATAGTCATGCAGCTTTCTTCGTGCTTAGCCATTCTACCAAAAGGAAGATCTATCTGCCTGAACATTTTAGCTTACACAAAGAAAGGCAATTTGTGTTTTCTCATAAAAAAACAAGCATTTGATTTTGGTAAATTTAAACAGCTTATTTCAAAATGACTGTGTTCTCCAAATTGACTGAAAACAATGTAAAGCCAAATCTTTGAGTACTTTTGGGAAGAACTAACTATTTGCCTTTCCATCCAGTAAAAGTAACCTTACAGCTGTACAAGGTATGGGAGACTTGCTCCCCAGGACACCTATAATTTCAGACAAATGCCCATTTATAATCTTCTGATGGCAATGTTTACTGATTTCTAGAAGACCCATTAGGGTGTTTATGTTCTTTCTCTCTTATGATAACTCATAGTCTGTCATAAGTACATTTGTTTCTTCAAAATTTTCTGCAGGAAAATCCAACAAATATAACATTTAACCAAAGTGCCCAGTGCAGTACCCTATGCAAAAAAAAAAAATGAATGGTGCACAATATAAGGTGAGGGAGCAGGGCATTTCTAGCAACACCTTGGTTCGTCTGCATCAAGGAAATGACACTCATGTTCCCACAGGTGTTACTGAAGTAAGAGTATTAAGTGAAATTCCAGAAATAACAAACAGTGAAAGATAAGGATCCATATCAATCCATTGTGTACACCAACACCAGATCCCTCAACAATGAAAAAATGAGAATGTATACATCAGTGACATTCATTTTTCCACAGAGGCACTGCATCTCCTTATTTGGGCCCATATTTTTTTAACTAAACCCCTCCTCCAATAAAAGCATTATCTAAATCCAAACAGGGAGAAATGCTCTGAACTGTTAAGAAGAGAAACAACTGCCAGCTGAGTCACTCTTACTTCTAAACTGTGCGCAGTGAATGGTGCTCTTGAAACAAAGCTCAGAATAAATTCTGTTTGTCTGTGGAAATGTTTAGATTTCAAATCGTCACAGAGAGAGAAATTCAGTTTATCACTTTAGCTAATGGTAGCAATAGTTCTGGGTAAGCTATTAGACAGCACTTGATTTTACGCCATCTGTCTGTTTAAACACATTCATTTTGTATTTTCATAGAGCAAGTTTATAACTGCTTATATATTTAATTTTAAGTGTATGCCTTCATTTTATTTATTCCCTGCAAAGAGTTTTAGCATTGAATTTTAAATGTTTATCGCCAATTATTTACTTATTATTAGCTTAAGAGTATGTGCACTGGAATGTTTTACTAATGACTATTTTCTTTAAACTTTTGAAGAGATTCTACTGAGGTTGTTGCGACTATACAAATATTTAGCAGCTATGTTGTTTTAAAGATAAACATTAACTGCATTATTGGTATGCCAGTGTGACCTGTCAGCAGAATTACTGTAAAGACAGGGAGCTGGGTGCTATTAGTAGAGAAATACTATTAACCCACTTGAAAATGTGTGTGTGTGTGTGTGTGTGTGTGTGTGTGTGTGTGTGTGTGTGTGTGTGTGTGTGTGTGTGTGTGTGTGTCTATGTGAGCATGTTTCAGTTACCAGTGGGTAAAATCCAAGGGAGTTAAGTAATTATGACTCTGATCTCTAGGTGTACAGTGCAAACTTATTAGGGAGTGGAGCATGGCAAGTGTTAGTTATTACCAGAAACAGCAGTGCACATTTCCCATATGCTGTACAGGTTAATGGCTCTTTGCATATATTATCTGGTGCCAGTGGCTTTAATTTAATACACATATCCAGGCACTTGACGTATTAACTTGTGACAGCAGTGGTGATTTATGGATATTCATCACAGATACTTTGATGTTTGAGATCTTCAAGATATGGGAATCAACAACATATGTAAAAGAAAACATGATCTTAAGAATGATGCTTGATGCAACTAAAAGGATGTCTTTGTTGTTAACTTCGTACTATAAATTAGAGCTTTCTCATGATTCAAATAATCTCAAAGCATAAAGGCAAAAAAGGATAAAATAAGCACTATAGTAAGAACATGACCCCAGAGTTACAGACCAGAGTGACCTAGTAATCTCAGTATGTTTCTGTCTCCTACCTGACTTGTTACTTAGGTATTTCAATCACTGAGTGAATGAATATGTTACAGGTATTAAAATACTGGCTAAGGGGTTCACTCAAACAAATAGCTGAATGCTTCAGTTTAGCACAGCTGATTTGTAATTAGAAAATATATAACACTAGGAACAGTAGCACACTGGATAACACATCTGCCTATGGATGAGAAGACTGTAGGTTTTTACTCCTGCCTGGATCGGTTGACATGCTTTTTTTTGTTTGGGCTGGATTTGGTATAATGGTTAACGTCTTCACCTTATAAACACAAGGTACAGGGTTTGATTCTGACCATAGGTCTTTGGCTAGGCTTAAAATGGCCCTTAATGGAGGGTAGCCTAGTACTCACTTATGAAAATGCATTTGTAAAGGCAGCCAAGATGAGACATGCAGAGTTTAGTCTAGATTATGATTCTTTTTTAAACAAGTGGAAAGTACGCTACAGGACACAGACAGAAGACTGGCACTGAATCTGATTAGAGAAAAATCACGGTGAATGATACAGACGTGGTACTTCAGGGTTGGCTGAGGTAAAGTTTCACCTACTGTGGGGAAAACAGTAGTCTGTTAAGCTCTGATTAGGCCAGCCTTAGGTTAAACTCCAGATTACTCAAACCTATCAAGTGCCCAAACCTCCTTTCATGACTCAGTCTATCTCTTGGTTCAGATTTTAGGCATTCTTCTGATATTTGAGACATGGAATGGGATATGCTACTGATGGGTCAACAGCTGCTGAGTTGTTCCACTTGACACGTCTGTAATTCTAGCACAAAATGTGAAATATCTAATCATATGGATCAAACATTTGGGACATGAAAATATGCTTTCACCTCAAAGTACCACTACCTGATACCAAATGATTATGACACAAATGTGTGTTTTCCAGAGAGAAACAAAAGCAAGCCCAAATGGTTTCTTATAGAAATGTGCAGGAAGCCAGAGATAATTATAGTATGAGAAATACTTTTCAGAGAAGAATGTATCTATCTGGCTAGCTGTTACTTTCAAATGTTGTTGGTTCCTAAAACAGAAAGTAGCATTCTCAAACAGAAAATAAATATCTCCTGTTATCATAAAAATAAACTATTTTCCAAGAAACTATTTGTAGCATACACTGTTGTAACAAGATGACGTTTCTGAAAAATAAGCTTTCCTAATTCTGCATCAGGCTCCTCCTAAAAGATATTGCTACTAAAATACTACAGCTGTTTTGCTCTAAAATCAAACAGATGATACGGTGCTCAAGTTCAAAAAGTCTCTGTTTGGTATATCTACATGTAGCCTAGGTGATTTTTTTTTTTGTATTAGCATTTATTTACCAGGAAAGTCCAGCTGGGACAGAGCCCATTTTCAGCAGAGGCTTAGGGAGAAAGGCTCCAGACATGTCTTTGGAATGTGAGAGAAAACCCACACAGAAGACACCCCAGCTGAGAATCAAACTGGGGAGCCTCTTACTGTGAGGTGGCAACATTAACCGCTGCACCACTACACCACCCAAATTCCCTGAGCATCATTTGACCAAAGCATGTGAAACTGAGAACCACAATGCTGATCACTTTTTTCATGGGAAATCACTACAGGTACAATTCCTAAGTGTGCACTGACATGGAATCCCTTTTCCTAGGAGATTTCTGTCTTCTTTGAGATGGTGTGATTCAGGAATTTGTATATGTAAGTATGGGAAGGACCATTATCACATGGTACAGTGAGACTTACTCCCACCCCTGCTAAAACACTTGCAGTTACCTTTTTTTTTTTTTTTTTTTTTTGCCCTTTTGTATTTTGGGAATTACTAATTAGTTTACGCTGTTTGGCATTTCAGAATAAAACACTCTGTTTGGCTGGGCAGTTCAGAAAAGTACATTGTTGCTGTAGTTGCTAACCACATTTGACTACTTTTATTTGATTTGACCCTCCTACTAGACCCAACAATACCAGGGAAGTGACTCTCTTAAGATGTATTACCATTTGTGTGCTATTTATGGGCAGATATCACCAGTTTGTGACTACTGCTTACTTGCACCACAGCTTTATTCATTTCTGTTTTGCTTATGAAGAAAGAAAACTGCTACCAGTAGCATAGCAAGAGCAAGGCAAAAGGGGCAGCTGCTCAGGGCACAAAGTGTTAGAGGCATGATTGGGCAATACCAATCCCTTTTTAGTAATAGTGCATGCCAGCTTTTAAAATGCTGATATTGTACCTGAGGTCAAAGCTCAGCAGTTGAGTGCTCTTTGTGTGGTCTAACACTGTACAGGTGTAGCAAGCAGTTTGCTATGGTTTAAAATGAAAAAGTTGTTCTTTTAAGCTAAATCTAAGACCTGTAGCACTCCCTATAGTGCATAAACTGCAAGCAGTTTAAACAAGTTAAATCCAAGTGCTCCCTGTGTAATATAAACTGTAGCATCTGCTACAGTTTAAACAGAAAAAAAAAAACAGAAAAAAATAGATTTTTTTCAAGTTAACTCAGAGCATTGTAGCATTCTGTGTGAAATGAAGAGTTATTTGTTTTTTTTTTTAAGTTAAGCCTGAGTGCTATAGTGATCTATCCATGGTATGAACCTATAAATCTTGATGAGTGGATGGGAAATTGTAAATTTACTCCTGGGATCACCTCTATGGCCCTGCTGGACAGAGGCTCAGGAATCTAGTCTAAAGGGAGGCGAAAGCCAACACATTCTGGCTAGGCTTATAAACGCCCTAGGGCAGATAGCCTAGTACCTACCTATGAGCCTATAAACTGTATCATCTGCTTGCTAGAAATGTAGCTAGAAATTTCTACAGTTTAAAAGGAAAAAATAGCTTTTCTTTTGTAATTTCAGCTGGGGAAGGAGGGTCAGGGTGGGGTGCAGAAACAGGACCTTATTGGTTCCTGCATTTCAGGAACATCAAATATGGTCAGGGACTTTTTTTTGGCTCTTCAACCAATAAGAGATGCCAGACTGGGGAATGGCTTCAGGCATTAGATAAACCAGCTACGCCTCTCACTACTACACTTCTGGTTTATAGGCTGTAAGCAGTTATAAGTACATTTTTTAAAGATCCATTGTAATCAGTCAGCTATTTAAGGACCATTACTGTTACTCTGTAACTACCATTTATTAGTGTAGAGTTTTATTTATTAGAACATTTTTTGCTATTTTTGATGCAAAAGAAGGAAAACTGCCATGCTTTTTTAATGATGTAAGAGGCAGAAAATTACCAAGCCTTATACAGGTTTTAAGATTTATTGCCATCTCAGCAATATTCAAGTGCAAATACTGATAATCTTGACTACTCATTTGTGCCAGACTTGTACTTATTTGGTACACCTTTATAGAAGAAAAGTACAGTTGTGTGCACTTACCATAAATGTAGATGTTCGAGTGTATTCACTGTTGCAGTCATTACATTTGGGATATCTGCCTACAGGTAGGCCTCAGCCAGCCTAAATATCAAAGTATTGGGTCCTGTGTCAGATGCTGTCTCTTCTTCCATGACGTCAGGTCGTCAGGGGTATAAAGCATGCAGCTGACACCATTACATCAGTTTTTCTTGCCCTAGATGTCAGGTGCCCCCATAATGGGAAGCAATTATACACACACACACACACACACACATATATATATATATATATATATATATATATATATATATATATTTATATATATATATATATATATGTATATATGAATAATGTTACAGCTCCAACAAAAAGCAAATACACCAGAAAGCTCAAATACACTAAACAAGAAGAAAGGTATAGCCAAGAGAAGTCGGGGGCTGGAGGGTAACCAGGACTGCAACAGTGAATACACTCGAACATCTACATTTATGGTAAGTGTACACAACTGTACTATGTTCTTCGTGTTTCACTGTTTCAGTCATTACATTTGGGTAGATTCCTAAAGCTAAG
This sequence comes from Protopterus annectens, assembly GCF_019279795.1. NCBI lineage: Eukaryota > Metazoa > Chordata > Ceratodontiformes > Protopteridae > Protopterus > Protopterus annectens. The sequence goes on along the minus strand of NC_056732.1, from coordinate 1,724,731,953 downwards.
GAAGGGAGGAGGCAGTTAGAGATCATTAGGACCAGCTATTAAGCCCTGCAAGACTGCAGTGGCAAAACCAGATCTGGATTTACAAAAATAGGCAAGTGGTAATGCTTGGTGAAGGTATGTACAGAGCTCCAGGTATCAGCTTCTATGATGTCCCTGGTAGGGACATCCTTGAGAAAGGCTGTAGAAGTAGATGCAGCCCTGGTGGAATGTGATCTTATCCCCTGTGAGGTAGGTTTTCCAAGGTGCTTATAGCAGAAATTAATGCAATGGCCTATCCACTTAGAGATGGTTTGCTTTGAAATGGCCTTCCCCTCTGCAACTAGCAGCTGTTCAGTTTTTCTGAGAGGTTTAGTCCTGTCCAAATAAAATCTAAGTTGTCTGTGCATGTCCAGAGAGTGCAGTGTTCATTCTCCTTTGTTCTGTGAATAAGGAAAGAAGGTTGGTAAATGAATGGACTGATTAAAGGCCACACTGGATACCACCTTGAGCATAAAGGAAGGACTGGTCCTGAGGGCCACCCTGTCTGCATGGAAGATGATAAAGGGCTCCACTGCCATGAGGGCCTGCAATTCAGACACTCTTCTTGCTGAAGTGATGGCTAGAAGGAAGGCTGTTTTCCAAGAAAGGAATTTCAACTCTGCAGTTGCAGCTGGCTCAAAAGGAGGTAGAGTGAGCTTTTCCAATACAAAGTTAAGGTCTCAGGCTGGAGTGGGTGCTCTCCTGGGTGGTCTTACATTTTTGGCCCCTCTGAGGAATTGTTTCAGCAGGGGGTGAGAGAAGAGGGGTGGCTCAGTATATAATGTGCTGAAATAGCTGAGGCATGAATTTTAATTGATGAGAAGAAAAAGCCCTTGTGGAGCATCTCTATTAAGTATTGAAGAATATGCGGTAAGTTGGGCACTGTTGTGCCCATCCCCTGAGTCTGGCTCCATGAACAGTATCTTTTCCACTTTTCAGCATAGGATTTTCTAGTACTAGGCCTCCTTGCCTCCAGAATGACATCTAGCACCTGCTTACTAAGGGGTGCTATTGGAGAGCTCAATTAATTAGCCAGGCTGCAAGGTTCAGGGTTTGAAGCTGGGGTTGCAGAATCTGGCCCTCCTGCTGGGACAGCAGGGAAGGGGTCTGAGGCAGGTGCCATGGTTCCAGCAGTGACATACTGCGCAAGAGGGGGTACCAGCGCTGGGGTGGCCAGTCTGGTGCAATCAGTATCGTCCTTGGTTTGTCCTGTGTGATCTTTAGCAGAACTTTCGAGAGGAGAGGCAGAGGGGGAAAGGCATACACTGAGAGGCTTTCCCAGGTGAAGGACAGGGCATCAACTTTCCAAGCTTGTCTGTAGGGAGTCCTTGTGCAGAATTTGTGCAATTGGTAGTTCTGAGGGGAGGCAATCTTGTCTATCTCTGGGTTCTCCCATTTGCTTCTCAAAAGGTTGAATAGCTTTGGTTCCAGTTTCCACTCATGTAGGTCCATGGGATTTCTGCTTAAGTTGTCTGCCAGTGAATTTAGCTTGCCTGGCAAGAATTGAGTTTTTAGGTGCACTTGGTAGCTCAAGGCTGTGTTCCACAGAGCCATAGCTAGCCTGCAGAGAGTGTATGATTGGGTCGCCCCCTGCTTGTATATGTACCACATAACAGTGGTGTTGTCTGTCTTTCCAATAATTGTCCTGGTAGAATGTGGTCCTTTAAGGATGTCAGAGAATTCTGTACAGCTAACATTTCTTTTTGATTGATATGCAGGTACATTTGACTCAGGTTCCATTTGCCCTGAATGCAAGTGAGCTCCCCATGCATAGTCTGAAGCATCTGTTGTTAGGGTTTGGGCAGCAGGGGATAGAGTGAATGGCAGTCCCTTGTTGTGGTAGCAGGCCTCTGCCCACCAAAGGAACTCTGTCTTTATATAAGGAATGATAGGAACCACTGATTCCAGGTCCTGAGAATATTGACACCATAGGCTTTTTAGATACCATTGTAGTTTCCTCATATGCAGTCTTGCATGTGGAATTAGTAGGATGCAAGAGGCCATGAACCCCAGGGCTTGCAGGATTTTCCTTGCAGATAGCTGGGTCTTTGTGGCCAGTACTTTAAAGTAAGCTGTCAAATAAACTTGTTTCTCTGGCGTGAGGTAAGCCATTTGGGAAGTTGTGTTCAAGCTTGCTCCCAGGAATACAATTTGTTGGCAGAGTACTAGATGAGATTTCTTTTCATTTATGGTGTACCCCAGTGATGTTAGCAGTTTCTTTACAAATGCCAAATGATTTAGTAGCATGTCGTGGCTTTCTGCCTGAATTAGACAATCGTCCAGGTATGGGTATATTTGAATATTTATTTGCCTGCAAAATGCAATGACTGGAGCTAGGCACTTTGTGAATACCCTGGGCACAGTAGATAAGCCAAAGGGAAGTGCAGAGAACTGATAGTGCATGTAGCCTGCTCTGAAGCGTAGGTATTTCCTGCAAGATTCCCTTACTGGAATGTGCAGGTAAGCCTCCTGTAAGTCCAAGGTTGCCAACCAGGTGTCTTTGCCTAGCATAGGAAGCAGCTGATGAAGAGTTAACATTTTGAATTTTGGAATTACCAAAAAGGTGTTTAGAATAGAGAGGTCCAGGATAGGACACCAGGAGCTGTCTTTTCTGGGTACCAGGAAAAGTCTTGAGTAAAAACCTTGTCCCCTTTCTACTGCTGGGACAGGCTGAATAGCTCTGATACTTAGAAGAGAGAGAACCTGCTGTTGAGCCTCTGCCCACTGATTTGGGGTTAGGTTTGGCCAACCATTTGGGGTTGGTAAGGTGTGCAAGTGGAATCTGTATCCTTGGGAAACTATATTTAAAACCCATTTGTCCTGGGTAATGAGTTCCCAGTTTTTTGCATGCAGGGCGATCTTTCCCCCTAAGGGAGCAGGCTGCTGAGCAGGGCTTGGAAGTTTAAGGTTAAGTCATTGTGACAGTATTCTATAGGGGGGTGTCTTACTACTTCCAGCATTGGAAGTGGGAGCCCCCCACTGCTTAGGCATATGAGTACCCCTTGAGACTGTAGCCTAGGTGGTCTGCTGTTCCTGGGTTTGGACTGAGAAGGCCTGGAAGAGACAGGAAAGGCCCAATTCTTAGAAGGCCAATGCCTACTAAATCTGTGTGTGTGGGGGGGGGGGCTGTACTTGCAGGAAATCTTTAACAGTTTGCATAGATTTAGCTTTTTCCTCCATCTTTTTAAGTACTTCTTCAGCTTTGTTGCCAAACAGGCGGTCTTGGTTTAAGTTTAAATCCAGTAATTTAGCTTTAACATGATCTGGCAAATTTTGCTCCTTAAGCCAAGCATGCCTTCTAAGAACAAACCCAGTGACAGCAGCCCTGCAAGATGCCTCTAAATAGTCAAACCCACATTGCAAAGTATGTTTACCAACTTGTTCAGCAGAATGCATTAAATCCTGTAATTCTTTATTTTCAGCACAGTCAGGAATCAACATAATTTTCTGTTTAAGTAATAATATGCTGATGATACTTTAACATATGACACTGGCAGTTTAAGGCCCTAATGGCCAAAGTAGCAGAAGTGTATACCTTCTTACCCCATCTGTCCAAGGCCCTGGAATCTCTATCAGAAGGGGTAGGGTTTTTGGCAGTAATAGTCCCTGTGAAATGGTCTCTGGGTCCGCAGTAGGATTCTTGAAGAGGAACTTGTGAGAGTCAGGTACTCTGTAATACCTATCAGGTTTCCTGGGAGCCGGGGGTAAAGTGTCTGTGGCCAGGCTAAATTCCAAGAAGGCATAATCTACAATGTCCAGAACAGGAGGGATAGCTAAAGGCCTGTGTTGAGGTAGGAGTAAGAATTCCCTAAGCTTCTTTTTGGAGTCAGAGTAACCCTTGCTTTCCCAGCGGAAATGCACCCTAAGAGTGTGCAAGGTTTCACCAAAGGAAAAAAATCTTCTGGAGAGGAAGCAGAGGGTACTGAGTCCTCTGCATCAGAATTCTCATAGGTAGATAAGGGCAAATCCTGGTAGTCAGAAGAAAGAGAAATTTCAGAATCCTGATCAGAAGAATCAGAAGGAAAATCAGTTCTAGGTCTCTTAGAGGGTGAAGGCTGACTTCCCCTAATTAAAGTAATAAGGTCTTCAGCCATTCTTATCATTTGTTTTTTAGGCATATGGGCCTGACCATGTGGTTTGGACATCGGTTTTCTAGGCATGGATCGAGTTTTAGGCCTTGAAGAAGAAGATAGCGTCTGTTTGAAATGCAAGTCAGTAGGCCTGAATACACCCTCAGAAGCCGGTGCCTGCACAACGGCTCCAGACCCATCCAAGGTAGAGACATCTGCAGATTCCATAGTCGAAAAAGCATCTCTTGGCATACTGGACTCTGAATGGGTCTCAGTCGGGGCCTGTGAATCTGAAGTAGCGGGTATCAGGGGCTGCGAAAGTGCCTCACTGAGTACTGGCGAACTGGCGACTAGCTTAACGGAAGTGTCGCTGGCAGCTTTGGACCTATGCGGTCTGTCTTTATCTTTACGTTTTTTCAGAATGTTGGTAGTCGGATGGCTTACCGAAGCCATTTCTGGATAATTAAACCGAGTACCAAAACAATTTGATGCAAAAATGAACTGACGACGAATAGTTCGAGAATTGAATAAGGCACAAAACTGACAGCGAGGGACGTCGTGGTCTGGGCCTAAGCAAGGAATGCAGTACGAATGAAAATCTTTATGAGGTATTTGCTTTCCACAGGTAATACAATTGTCAACTATTACTGACATCGGTTTAGAGCAAGAAAAAGATCCCCAACGGGGTACTTAGCTTTTTTGAAGACTTCGGTTCTGAAACTCGAAAATGAAATTTTCAGGAGTCGGTCGACCGGCACTTTCAAACTGCTTCTGCTTCAGGCACCACGCAGCAAGAAAGACTGATGTAATGGCATCAGCCGCATGCTTTATACCCCTGACGACCTCACATCATGGAAGAAGAGACAGCATCCGACGCAGGACCCAAGACTTTGATATTCAGGCCGGCTGAGGGCTACCTGCAGGCAGATAACCCAAATGTAATGACTGCAACAGTGAAACACGAAGAACATCATAACATTCTGGTTTTCTACTTGCCGCAAGTCTTAATACAGATGATTTTCTGATTAGCTGTTGATTTTAAACATTCTGTCTATTGTGCTGTATGTCATTGCCTAGTGCCATATGTGGTAGGCTGCTCTGTGCTGCAAAGAGCAGTTAAGGTTACTAAGTAACTTTAACATGCTTTTACCTGTTACGAGTCCAATAGAGCTGTGCTGTGTGCAGTGGCAGCATACAATGCACTGTATAATCACAAGTAGTTGGCTTTAAATAGATATAGGCCTCCTCAGTCCTTTACCTAATATTCTCTTGACTAATGTGGCTGCAGGTGGTAATACTGGGCTTGAAGGTACACAGGATTGTGTATATCTGCTGCTTCTATGTATGATGGTTTTATTTGTTTAATTTAGCTTTATTTTCTGCTGTACTTTAAAGTGGCACTAAACACACACCTGCAGTAATCCACACTACACAGTAGATAATATATGCTTGTTCTCTCATTAAGTTCATCCAAAATCTAAACTTAAGTTGACTACACTTTGAGTATCAGCCCAGAAACCTATGCAAAAAAGTATGCCTATATCCTTTTGTCATTTAGTTCTAGTTTTTCAGCACCTGTACTTGTTATCTTAGTCACAACTGATGTATATTCTTGCTCCTGTGCCTACAATTTGTGTTACTACATGCCATGTAATACTGAGAACATTGTTACTGGTTGTCGATTTTCACGCTGAATTTGCTACACTTCCACATTACTCCCAAATACCATTGCCATGTCTTGTAACTCGTATATTGTAATATATCATTCCCATCCCATCTCAAATCCCTCTGGGAATGTTCCTGCTCTCATCCCACATGACTCACCTCTTTTTTTCCAAATTTCTCACACTCCTTTACTTCTCTCTTCTCTTCATCATACTGAGCGTCTCTGACGACCACCATCTCCGTTTTTCTCATTTACGCCCACTCTTGCTCTTTTTTTCTTATTGTCCCCCCTTCTTACATTCAACAATTAACACCTCTTACTTTAACTCTGCTAAGATTTCATGTAAAACTGTAATGCCAACCCTGTGTTATTTCACATTCTAACAAATTTAGCAGGAACATGCACCAATGGCTTTTTCTTATTTTAATTGACCTATTTATGCGTGTGTGTGTGTGTGTGTGTGTGTGTGTGTGTGTGTGTGTGTGTGTAATTTTACCATTTACTTTTTTAACTGAATTTTCACTGGAATCGTAGATCTTTTATCATTTTATGTAATACCATCATTCTTCAATAGTATTACATAAATGTAAATGCACTGTCTTCATGTTATATTGTTGTTCATGCAGCTTTTCTCCCTGGGACTCCATTGAAAATGGGCTCTTCTTGGCCCAATGGACTATCCCAGTAAACAAACTGTAAAATAAATAACTAAATAAATAAAACTGTCAGCTAAGCATCTAAGCTACTATTGTTACATAGTAGCTAACATACTACTCAGAACCTACTGCACTTATCACCCTGTTTGAATTCCATACTACATGGGCCCACCGGAAACCTGTCTGTTGTCAGCCTATTTGTATTATGTACTGTGAGGCAGTATAGGGACTGTCACATGCTGAGTGTCAACCCTTTTTGATACCAGGCACAGAATCCACCTGTGAGATGCGTAAATGCATTTTTGAACTAGAGGCTGGTCTCACATTGGTCATGTTCCCAGGTTGTCATTGTTTACTGCACACCTATACCACCGCACCATATCACAAGGCCCAAATAAAACCTACATATGCTGAAATAATAAAACAGTATTCTACTCTAAGACTTCTACATCAGCTATGCAATGCTCCAATGTGCCTAAACATCTGCAGCACAATCACACATCACCCAACAAACATACTACTGCTTCCATCACAAGGAAGGGTCACCAAGGCACTAGGCATAACCCTCTGAAAAGGGCTAAAGCATCTTGCCACACATGAAAACATTCTTTTTTCACAGGTGACTCAAAAGTTAGACATACTGACTCAGCATTCACCAGGCTGAGCAAAGAAAGAGTAAAGGTTAGCTGTCTGTCAGATGCCAGAATTTGTGATTCCAACAAACGTCTTGGATCCCTTAGCCTAAATATGCATATGATATGGTCATTGCTCATGTTGGAGTGAACAACTTTCAATGCTCCAGCTTGGATAAGAACAGAATGGCAGAATAGCTAAAGAGCTTGGAATGAGATGGTTGACAGCCCTACGTGTTTCAGTAGGAATTGCCTGCATCTCCCTCACTGGGGCTTCTACATACTGTCAATGACATTATCTGCTCCTATACTACCTTTTTTGGCATTCAGTCTTCTACATACACAAGCCAAGCAATGTCAGACCAGGCCTGTATTATTATGCCACTGTTCACTGTTAGAAAAGTAAACAAAATGTTGCTTCTTCTCAAAGTCTTTGTAATCTTTGAAGACAATGGCCTCTGTATAAAGTACAGTTGAGTACACTTACCATAAATGTAGATGTGCGGGTGTATTCACTGTTGCAGTCATTACATTTGGGTTGCCTCAATTGGCCCGAATTCCAAAGTCTTGGGTCCTGTGTCGGTTGCTGTCACCCCTTCCCTGATGTCAGGGGTATAAAAGATGCAGCCGACGCCATTTTCTTCAGTTTTTCTTTCCCCGGATATCAGGTGCCCCCAAAAGGGTAGGCTAAATATATGTAAGTAAGACATACATGCACCAAAATAAACTTTACCTTCATCTACAAGCAAATACACCACATAGGTTGTATAGATCAGAGAAGTGAAGATAAGTTCCAGCAAAAATAAGGGGGTGGCGGGTGGGTAACCTGGACTGCAACAGAGAATACACTCGAACATCTACATTTATGATAAGTGTACACAACTGTACTATGTTCTTCGTGTTTCACTGCTGCAGTCATTACATTTGGGTAGAGTCCCAAAGCTATGGTTGGGGGGCTAGAGCTAAACAGCATTAGGAGCGGCTATGAGGTCCTGCAGAACTGCAGTGGCAAAGCCTGCCCTGGATTTAGAGTAAAGAGGCAGATTGTAATGTTTTGTAAAGATATGCACTGAACTCCAAGTAGCAGGCTCTAAAATGTCTTTGGTTGGTACTCCCCTGAGAAAGGCTGCAGAAGTGGCTGCAGCTCTGGTTGAATGTGACCTAATGCCCTTAGGCACTGGTTTGCCATGCTGTGAGTAGCAGAAACGAATACAGTGACCTATCCATTTAGAAATAGTCTGCTTGGAGATAGCCTTTCCTTGTGATCCTGCAGCATATGCCACTAGTAATTGTTCTGTCTTTCTGAAAACTTTAGTTTTATCCAAGTAGAATCTAAGTTGTCTGTGTACATCCAAAGAATGCAGAATTTTCTCCCCCTTGTTCTGTGGATTTGGATAAAAAGTTGGCAAATTAATAGTTTGGTTAAGAGCTACACTGGATACCACCTTAGGCATAAAAGTAGGGTTTGTCCTCCGAGAGACCCTGTCTGGATAAAAAATGATAAAGGGCTCCACAGCCATGAGAGCCTGTAGCTCTGACACTCGTCTTGCAGAAGTTATTGCTAAGAGCAGAGCTGTTTTCCAAGATAAAAACTTTATATCCACAGTAGCAGCTGGCTCAAAAGGTGGTAAGGTGAGTTTTTCCAAGACATAATTGAGGTCCCATGCAGGTATTGGTGTTCTCCTTGGAGGCCTTACATTTTTGGCTCCTCTGAGGTACTGGCTTAATAGACGATGAGAAAAGAGTGGTGGCTCTGTATTGTAATGAGCCGAAATGGTAGAGGCATGGATTTTAATTGATGAAAAAGATAGGCCTTTGTCCAGCATCTCAGTTAAGTATTGCAAAATCTGAGGAATATTTGGGACAGCTGTATCAGTTCCTTGAGCTTGGTTCCAAGCACAAAATCTCTTCCATTTTCCAGCATAGGATTTTCTAGTATGATGCCTTCTGGCTTCTAAAATGACATCCATCACAGCTTTACTGAGAGTTGTGCTTTGTATGACTACATTATCCGCCATGCTGCCAGGTTTAGGGTCCGGCATTGGCTGTGCAGAATCTGATTGTTTTGTTGGGACAGTAGATGAGGTATCTGAGATAAAGTCCAGGCTGGGCATTGAGACAAGTTCCTTAAGATCAGATACCAGTACTGGCATGGCCAGTCTGGGGCAATCAGAATCATTTTTGGTTTCTCCTGTCTGACCTTTAGGAGTACCTTGGGGAGGAGAGGCAGTGGAGGAAAGGCATATACTGATAGGTTTGTCCAGTTGAAAGATAAGGCATCCACTTTCCATGCTTGTCTGTGATAAGTCCTTGTGCAGAATCTTTTTAGTTGATTGTTGTGAGGGGAGGCAAATAGATCTATGTCCAGGAGTCCCCATTTCTTTGTTATCATGCTGAAGACTCCTGGATCCAGATGCAACACGTGGGGATCCATAAGGTTTCTGCTTAGTTCGTCTGCCAGAGTATTTTCCTTTGCTGGCAGGAATTGTGCCTGCAGATGAACTTGGTAAGTCAATGCTGTGTCCCATAAAGCCATGGCTAGTCTGCAAAGGGGGGTAAGAATGAGTGCACCCCCTGCTTGTTTATGTACCACATGACTGTGGTGTTGTCTGTCTTTATCAGAAGTTGTCCCGGATGAATTAGGTCCTTGAAGGCTGTCGGGGCATTTTGAACAGCTAACATCTCTTTTTGATTGATATGTAGATGCATTTGGTTTGTGGACCAGGTGCTGTGAATACCTCTTCCTGCCATGTGGGCCCCCCAGGCATAATCTGATGCATCCGTCATAAGGTTCTGCCTGGCTGGGTGTAGTGAAAATGGCTGTCTCTTGTTTTGGTGACAAGCCTTTGCCCACCATCGAAAGTCCTGTTGCAGGCAGGGAATGAAAAAAATCATTGTTTCCAAGTTGTGGCAATGTTGTGTCCAGACACTTTTTAGGTACCATTGAAGTTTCCTCATATGCAGTCTTGCATATGGAATTAATAGAATGCAGGATGCCATGAAGCCCAAAGCCTGCAGAATTTTTCTTGCAGATAACTGGGCCTTTGTTACCATTTCCTTGAAATAGGTAAATAGGTAGTCAGTTGCCTTTGTTTGTCTGGCGTGAGATAAGCCATCTGGGCAGTTGTATTTAAGCTTGCACCCAGGAATATTATCTCTTGAGAGGGTACTGGTTTTGATTTCTTTTAATTGACTGTGTACCCTAGGTATGTTAAAAGTCTCTTCACAAACACCAGATGCTGTAGTAGAATGTCCTTGTTCTCTGCTTGAATGAGGCAGTCGTCCAAGTAAGGATATATTTGCATTTCTCTTTGTCTGCAGAAAGCAAGTAGTGGTGCCAGGCACTTTGTGAAGACCCTGGGTGCAGTAGATAAGCCAAAGGGCAGTGCAGAGAATTGGTAATGCTTTGAGCCAGCCTTGAATCTGAGGTATCTTCTGCATGACTGTCTAATTGGAACATGCAGGTATGACTCTCTTAGGTCTAAAGTCACGAGCCAAGCCTTGCTGCCCAGCATGGGCAGAAGCTGCTGCAAGGTCAACATCTTGAATTTTGGTATATCCAGGAAAGTGTTGAGAATAGATAGGTCCAGTATTGGTCTCCATGCTTTGTCCTTTCTGCGTACCAAGAACAGTCTTGAGTAAAATCCTTGTCCCTGCTCTTGCTGTGGCACTTGTTGAATAGCCCCCATGTGCATGAGAGATGCGACTTGTTTTTGAGCCTCTGCCCATTGATTTTTTTGGCAGGTCTGGCCAACCGTTCGCCCTTGGCAGGGTATGGAAGTGAAACTTGTAGCCTTGTGACACTATGTCTAGAACCCATTTGTCCTGGGTTATAATATGCCAATTTTGAGAAAAAAGTGCTAGTTTTCCCCCTAAGGGTGCTGCCAGAAGGTAAGTGCTTGGTGCAGGCAGGGGAAAGTCATTGGGACTGTTTCCTGTATGGTTGTGATTTGTCTTCTCCACTTTTGGAGGTAAAAGCATCCCATTGCTTAGACCTGTATGAACCTTGCGGCTGGGATCTGCCTCTAGGGCATCTGGATCTGCCCTTTTGATGTCTGTCTAACACTGGAAAGGACCAATTCTTTGTAGGCCAGTGTCTGCTAAACCTAGGAGGCTGTACCTATAAGAAATCCTTGACCATTTGCATAGATTTAGCTTTGTCCTTCATTTTCTTTAACACCTCTTCTGCTTTAACACCAAACAAGGTATCATGCTGTAATGGAGCATCTAATAATTTTGCTTTGACATGATCAGGCAGATTTTGTTCCTTTAACCAAGGATGCCTCCTAATGACAGAATCCGTAACAGCGGCCCTGCAGGAGTTTCCAGAGAATCAAAACCACATTGCACAGTATGACTTCCAACTTGTTCAGCAGCATGCAATAAATCCTGCATTTCTTTGTTTCTGCACATTCAGAATTTATCAACATTTTCTGTTTAAGTAGTGTCATGATATATTGCTGATATTTGAGCATATGAAACTGGCAATTTAAGGCCTTTATAGCCAAGGTAGCAGATGTGTAAATCTTTTTTCCCCATCTGTCCAGTGCCCTAGAATCTCTGTCACAGGGGGTAGGGTTTTTTGCAGTGGAAGCCTTGACCCCTTTGGGACCCTGAGAAATAGTTTCTGGGTCTGCAGAAAGGTTTAAAAAGGAATTTATGAGAGTCAGGAACCCTGTAGTATCTGTCCGGCTTAACAGGAGCTGGAGGTAAGGAGTCAGACTAGACTCTGAAAACACATTATCTACAATGTCTCATACAGGTGGAATAGCTAGAGGCCTGTGTTGAGGTAGTAAAAGGAAGTCTCTGAGCCTTTTCTTAGATTCTGAAAAATCTTGGCTCTCCCAGTGGAAGTGCTCCCTCATGGTATGCAAGGTTTCCCCAAAAGAGTAGTCCTCGGGAGGAGAAGCTGAAGGAATAGATTCTTCAGCATCAGAATCCACATAGGGAGGAAGAGAATATTCCTGATCAGAAGAGGAATCAGATGAAATGGAAACCTGATCTGAAAATTCATAGACTGTCTCTTGCCTAGGCCTCTTATAAGGAGGGGGATGGGAACCCCTGATCAAGCTAATTAAGTCTTTGGCCATTTTGAGCCTCTGTTTTTTGGGCATGGAGACCTGTCGATGTGGCTGTTGAACTTGTTTCTTTGCCTTTAAAGGTGCTTTAGTCTTTGCCTTTGAAACTGAAGTCGTTTTAATGTATAATTGTGTAGGTCTGAATACACCCTCAGAAGCCGATGCCTGCTCAGCGGCTCCGGACCCATCTGAGGGAATAGTCTCCGAGGCTCCAATACCTTGAGTTTCCAGTGGCCTGGCCGACTCCACGTGAGAGTCGGTAGTGGCCTGCGACTCTAAAGTAGCGGGCGTCAGGGGCTGCAAAAGTGCCTCACTGAGAATCGGCGAACCGGCGACTGGCTTAGGAGAAGCTTCGTCGTCGGTTTTTGACCTCGGTTGCCTGTCTTTTTCTTTTTCTTTGCATTTTTTGTGAACTCCGGTAGTCGGATGGCTATCTGACGACATTGTATAATTAAATCTTCGCCCAAAATAGCTTAATGCAAAATCGTACCGATGCTTAATAGTGTGTTGGTTAAATCTAGCACAAAAATGGCAACTAGCAATGTCGTGGTCAGGGTCTAGGCAAGGAATACAGTAAGAATGAAAGTCCTTATGAGGTATTTGCTTCCCACAAGAAATACAATTATTAACTTTTCCTGACATCGGTCTGGAGCAAGAAAAAAGTTTCCCCAACGGGGTACTTAGTTTTTAATGAAGACTTCGGATCTGAAACTTGAACACGAAAATCTCAGGAGTTGGCTGACCGGCACTTGCAAACTGCTTCTGCTTCGGGCACCACGTGGCAAGAAAGACGAAGAAAATAGCATCAGCTACATCTTTTATACAGCTGACAACCTGACGTTAGGGAAGGGGCGACAGCAACTGACGCGGGACCCAAGACTTTGTAATTCGGGCCGACTGAGGGCAACCTGCCAGCAGGATAACCCAAATGTAATGACTGCAACAGTGAAACACGAAGAACATCTACAGAAACATGGGCCCAATGCAGTGACATTACTCATTCTCTGTCTCACTTTAATGGTCACCACTCCTGTAAGATTCTCTACTGAGGGTGGTTGTGTTTCTTGTAGAGGTTTGTCTGTATTAATTTGAAATTCCATTGTTTATCATCTTTTCCAGAAAGATAATGACATAGAAGTTCACCATAGCCTGGTGGCTACTTAGTAATTCTCCTTCTATATCATAGCTGAATAAAAAATTGTCACTTCCCCACCCCAATGCCCGCAGCCCATGAAACCTACCTCAACTAATTAAAATCCATTCTGGGTCATTTCAATCCATAAACTGGCTAACATACACAACAACAGCAACAACAATACAAAATATAGTCCCTCAACGTCTTCAATGCCAATTTGCTCAACCAATTAGTTTCCTCCCCTTCTACGGACTCAAACCTACTAGATCTAGTTCTTATGACTATGTACTGCTGTGTGCCATACATGCAAGTTGTCCCCTATTTGGTCTTATGGAGAAAAAAAATCTTACTGTTTTATTTTCTCCATAAGATCTAACCCAAGATGTGCTCTAATCCCATTGTAATCAGTGACTTCTCCAAGGATAACTTTTACTAGCTTCTGACCTAAGAATATTTAGAATTAGTAGACTGCTGCTTATACTATAGATTTCTGTTTCCACCTAAACCTCTACATTGAACTCTCTGTTCACATTCATCACAAATACAATGACAAGTTTAAGAACAAATAACTGACAGAACCTCAGCGTGAAGACAGGTGAAGGCTGCCAACATAGCCAGATAGAATTTTGTAGATAATTCTGTCATTTGTAAATATTAATATAAACCACAGGCTTGTTCTCTTAAATGGGAAAAATGGTATTAAATGTGGAATTGCAAAAATGTAACAACAATGCACTCTGAAGTAACAAAGCTGATAAGGCAATTCTTTGATGTCAAAACTCAGAGCCAACTGTCTAGATAAAGGCATTCTGCCTATTGTTTTGCGGCCAGAGTTAATGGCTAGAATTTGCATGAATAATTTATTTTATTGCTCTGTTTCCTGACCAGCTGCAAGATCAAAGGGGATATTAACCTCTGAGCGTCTGTTAGCCTGGGAACCAGAAAGAAATTATGTAATCTGAAATGAATCAGTGGTAATTTAAGGACAGAAAGAATGAAAGCATTTGAGCATTTGCCTTGAGAACATCCAACATCACCAGCACTGCCTGTGACTATATGTAAGTAGGATTTTAGAACTGTGTTTTCTCTTACATATGTCAGAACTTTTCTGCTGTATTACTTTAAGTATTTTTCTGTGAGCTCTGAACTCTTGACTAGCACGGTGTAGTAGGAAATATTGTCTTGTGATTTTATTATTTATTATTAAATATTTTTAAACCTTTCAACTGTGGCTCTTTTGTGTAGATATAATTTAAGATCTAAGAGTATTGCAATATATAGTGATACTGTACCAAGTCACTCCAAATAAGTCTTGACTGTTTGGTTGCACTTACCATTTGGATAATAATATTGCACAGCATAAATGGACACCCTTTCATAAGGGTCTTTGAGTAGCTGATAAATATTAGCTGGTTGATGGCAATGATTTCTACCATATTGTCTGGGTAAAAGGGGCACAGCTGGAGAACCTGTGCCAGCCTTCCCCGGGAGTGTCTGTGTGGCTGTATAAACTCTTATCTCAAAGTGTATGTGTGTCAGCTACTTGGACAGGGACACGAAACACTGGTTGGACAGAGAGGGTGCTGGAGGTTTTAGCTTGCCCACTAGGCTCAGATCTGCACCCTATAGCTGTGTCAGTGGGGGGTCGTATTGGGAACCTGGGGAGAAAGAGTGAAACCAGTCCCAGAATGTCTGTGATCTCTGTGTGCTCTTAAGGGAAATAGTACTTTACTGTGTGTGTATTTATTATCCTTTCCCTATATGGACGCCCCTCACTGGTATTAGTGGTGAGGATTGAGGCTCCCTGATTGCTGGGTCAGTGCACAGGCATCACACTCAGCATCAACAAACTCTATAACAAGGACAAAAAACTCCTTCTACCCTTAAGAAATACACTAAACAGCTCTTCTTCCAAAAGTGACCTCAAGAGGACAAATAAAGAACTAAAGCAAAAGTTAAACAAGACCTGTACAGCTGAGTATTAAATAAATATTGTTGCCATATCCCAATATAACCATGATGTCTTATTTAACTATGTCAAGCACTCAAGAAATGACACCTAACACTGAGATGAAATCAGACACCACCACCACCCACTCTGATCCAAAGGATATCACACACACACACACACACACACACACACACACACACACACACACACACACACACACATATTTGCAGGAAAATTTAGTTTTAACTTCTCCCGTCTGCTCCCATCAATAACATCCATTTAACACATTCCCTTACGATTACACTGAAGTAAGTATTAAAAGTCCTCTCCAAAAGACACTGGATCTATAGGTCCAGGCAATGTACTAGGCTGTTTCTTTGTCAGAATGAAACACTTTTTTTTCTAAAGGTCCAGGCAATGTACTAGGCTGTTTCTCTGTCAGAATGAAACACTTTTGTACAGACTCCCACATAAACTTATTCAACCTCAAACTCTCCAAAGGTTATGTACTTGTAGTTGAAGCTTAGAGAACAGCTGTTATGGTCCGCTCCACAAGGATAACCCAATGACAGACCCTGGGTACTATAGAATCATTATGAATTGTATTATAACGGAATTCATAAATAAGAATATTGGCAGCTTAAAATCCATTGACTCAAACCAGTGCAGCTCTGTGAATGACAGATGTTACATACTTTAATCTGGCTGACTTTTTAAAAGAGTTACAGATGCAATGGATAAGTGTAAATCAGTACATGTTGCTTAATTAGACCTAGTCAAAGTTTTAAGCTCTATCTCACAGCCTAACATAGGTTCATAGGTTCATAGGTTGGTACTAGGCTATCAGCCCTAGGGCCTATACAAGCCTAGCCATAACAATTCCCTGGATATTTCTTCCCACAATATTTACATGCCTGGACCCCTGTCTAGCAGGGTGATTGGCATGACCCCCGGGGTGAATTTCCTATCTCCCATCCAATTGTCAAGGTTCCTTTTGAAGAGGGCCAAGAAGGCACTCTGCTTGACATGTATGGGCAGTCTATTCCAGAGTATGAGGAGTCTCTGGGTCAGGAACCTATTCCTCCAGCATGTTTTGTTCATTGTGATGACAAGGTTTAGATCCCTGGAGCGTGTGGCTCTGAGGGATTGAAATTTCTTTAAGTGGAGCATGTCCAACAGCTCAGGGTTTGACATGGCCTTGTATGTTAAGCAGAGAGCGCCTCTGAGTAGACGATATGCCACAGAGTATAGCTGGAGTTTTTTTAGCTGGTCAGCATAGGGCATTTGCTTTAGGCCTGTGATTCTTTTAGTGAGGTATTTCTGCAGCCTTTCCAGCTATTGCAGATGTCTTCTGAGGTACATACCAAATGGGGCATTGTACTCAATAATGGGTCTAATGAGGGATGAGTACAGTGGGACAATGACCTCCTTTTTTCTGGATGAAAAGCTCTTAGTGATGAGATGTGCCACATAGAAGGATTTCCTGACTGTTGTGGCGATGTGGTTATCGAAGGTGAGACCACTGTCCACCTGTGTCCTTAAGTCTCTCATCACACTTTCGGTGTTTAGTGTACTACCACCTATGTGGTAATTCATGGGTACATGTTTTTTCCCAAAGGGGATAACTACACATTTCTTGGCATTAAGCTTGAGCCCATGGCTCTGGCACCAAGCATCTGTTTCTGTGAGGCCCTTTTGTAGAATATCCACATCATTTGGGGATTCAGTAATGGCTCCCAGTTTGCAGTCATCTACGAACTTTGTTAGCCAGAGTCCCTTAACTCATTCACTCCGAAGCAGCTCTGAAAAAGCTGCCTGCTTAATTCCACCATAGGAACAACAGTGCAGCCTGAGCTCATTTTAATACCATACAGAAAACAAATGTTCATAACCCTTTAACTATAAGAGCTACACTAAAAATGTAAACGCGAAAGTTGTTCAGCAGACACTGACCTTTCCAACAGTGTAAATGTTGATAGTGCATATCAAAGTCATTATTAAATATTTGGCAAGGAATGTTGATATTGTGCATATTTATTACCTTTTTGGAAAAGCAAAGCACAATATCTTGGTCAATGTACCATGCAGACCCATGCAATTTGAATTTAATTTCTTAGTATGAATGTCAGCTTTAAAATGATACCTTAACCATTACTGTGTGATGCTCCTTTCTTGAGATATTCACAGAATATGATCAATATATTATTTCTCATAACTGATAAATAAACAAAGCATAATATTTCTTCACCTGTAAAAGACAGAACCTACATATCAGTGTGGAAGTTGTGCATCTGAATGTCAGCTTCAAAATGATGCATCATTTGTGTGATCACCATGTTCCCTTGCAAAGATATGAGCATAATAATGAGAAGTATTGGAAATGTATAATTTTCATAATCGTACAAGACTAAACAAACTGTGATATCTGTACGTGTGTACAGTGCACAGACACAGTTCTTTTACCATGTTGTAAGGAGTAACACTATCTTCAAAATGAGGTATTACTTGGCACACTGACATGCTCCCTTGCAAAGTTATTTACCAAAATATGAAAAAAATCATAATTTCCATAACCTAAGTCTGAAACAAACTTTGATAATTGCACATGTGTACAACATACAGGCACCATTCTTTTACCATGTTGGAGCTATCAATATTGTCTTCAAAATGAGGTATTACTTAGCACATTCAGATGCTCCCTTGCAAAGTTATTTACCAAAATATGAAAACAAAATCATAACTTACATAACCTAAGTCCGAAAGAAACTTTGATATCTGCACATCTGTACAACATACAGGCACAGTTCTTTTACCATGTTGGAACCAGCAATACTGTTTTCAAATGAGGCATTACTTGGCACATTCAGATGCTCCCTTGCAAAGTTATTTACCAAAATATGAAAAAAAATTATAATTTCCATAACCTAAGTCCGAAACAAACTTTGATATCTGCACATGAGTACAACATACAGGCACCATTCTTTTATCATGTTAGAACTATCAATACTGTCTTCAAAATAAGATATTATTTAGCACATTCACATGATCCCTTGCAAAGTTATTAACCAAAATATGAAAAAAATCATATTTTCCATAACCTAAATCTGAAACAAACTTTGATATCTGCACATCTGTACAACATACAGGCACAATTCTTTTACCATGTTGGAACCAGCAATACTATCTTCAAAATTAGGTATTACTTGGCACATTCAGATGCTCCCTTGCAAAGTTATTTACCAAAATATGAAAAAAAAATCATAATTTCCATAACCTAAGTCCAAAACAAACTTTGATATCTGCACATGAGTACAACATACAGGCACCATTCTTTTACCATGTTGGAACTATCAATACCGTCTTCAAAATGAGGTATTACTTGGCACACTGACATGCTCCCTTGCAAAGTAATTTACCAACATATGAAATAAAATCATAATTTCCATAAAATGAGTCCTAACAAGACTGATATATGTATATGTGTACAGCATTCAGAAGCAGTTGTTTTACCATGCAGACACATATGATTGTAAATATACACATTCTTGGTGTAGCCAACATACTGCTGAATGGGTACATGTAAAGAGAAAAAGCAAGGTAAGAACCGCCACTCCACTAACGAACCCAGGACAGGCATGAGACTTCAGTAGCAGGCAAGGCCATCTGAGCTGTGCTAGCTACCCACTCAGACAGCTGATACCACTGCAGTCTCACAACCTCCTTCAGTGTCAGCAGTCTGCCTTACCTATGCCTTTTCTCTTTACATATGTCCATTCAGCACTGGTCCCATGGGATCAAGTTCTGTATTACTAAGCCCTTCCTGTCAACTAAACTCTACACATGCCTGATAAAGCAGAATAAAAAAAGAAGTATTGCAGGATGGTTACTGACATATTAGATTGTACGTGCAAGCACTCTCCTGAAACAGTTGTTCTTTCTCAGCATCTTCACCAGCTCCTTACCAGTTATTTGTCAAACTCATAAAAATATATTTTACACAACACATTTCATAACAGAGTTTTACTTACCATACTGGTCCCTACTTAGTCATGGGTGTTTTCCATTCTTCTCACAAGCTGCATACTACCAATCCTGCATAGCTCTCCTCACGCCATTGTGGAGGTCAGTCAAGAACAAGGCAATTCCCTCCTTAGTTAGGTGAACGCCATCCCTTCTGAACAGGTAAACATCTGCAGTGATGCTGTCATGACAGATTGTAGATCCACCAACCCTGTGCATCAAGCCATGCATGAACCCATTCTATAAACGTCTGGCCTTGTGCGCTGCCCGTTGACTGTTTGCTGTTTCCCACATCTGTTGAGGAATTATGTTAGACCACACAAAATGACAACGTGGCCACCATGACTGCAGGTGTTCAAATATTGCTCTGATTTGAAACTGTATCCTTCCAAGTGGTTGACTGATGACATTATTCCCTCCAATGTGAAGCACAAGGATGTCGGGCTCATGGTAGATGGAACACTTCTCTTCCAACTACAGTACTCCGCTCCAATGCATACCGCTTCTTGCAACCCAGTATACCTTCACACTGGATGTGGGGAAGCTGGTAGCAGCAATGACTCCTGACTGCATGCAATGCCAGCACTCTGCCTTTTCCATTTACATGTGTCCTTTCGGCAATGATCATAAGGACTCAAAGGGGGAAGCTAATGTAAAGGGTCTTGCCCTGACCTACATATATTTACTACACCTGAAGAGAGGGAGACTGAGTGGAGAGCTCAACCAAGAGAACATGTGAAAAGATTAAGACTGCCCCAGGCTTTGTCTTTTTGCATGTGTCCTTTCCCGGAGGGAAACACTGCATCACAGTGGCAACCCTGAGGCCATGCTTACCTAAGACAGCAGTACTATGGGACTGAGCAGAACAGTCTCCAAGTTCCCAACTGCAATCCAGGTCGATCAGAAGATCCATGAATGGCTGGGTATGTCCCCCCCCCCCCCCCGTGATGCACCCACCAACACAAGAGCAGTTGGCAGAAATTTCTGAAGAGGAACCTTCCTGGCCTTGGTGCATAAGGGCCTGGCCGGTAACTGACAAAGGGGCACAGAAAGAGCACGTGTAAATCCCCTCTAAATGAATTACAATGTATGCACAGAAAGGGCACATGTAAATCCCCTGTAAATGAACTACAGACAATGTATGCAGATGCATCACCCTATCTCCCAAGAGAGGCCACTGTCATACTGATATTCATGTGTATGAACCTATGAACACAATCTGGCTTGTGCATTCATCAAAGTGATAACGACTTCTACTTATGTGAATAACAGTTACAGCAGCTGAGACTTTTACCAGAAAAGTGATAATGACTCACTGCTATATTGTAACTACACTTATTGCTAATGTGATAATGGCCTTCCTTTCAGTACTGCAAAGTTATCCATGCTCAGACAAAGGTGATAATTGCTGCACATAACCTGTTGACTAGGCATTCATTATATTACCTTGTACAGCTGTTGTGTAACACAGACTCAATATCAGTAAGGAGAACACCTGAGTAATTCAGTAAAATAGTATAACACTTACATATTACTGAGCCCTTCCTCCCACCTAAATTCCACACATGACTGACAAAGCCAGGAAAAATGCACAAAAAATATGGTAGCTCCATGCTGGCAGTAGTCAACAAGTGATAACCTTTATCTCACTCATGCAAGTACTAATCACAAATAGAATAATACAAGCAGAAGTGATTGCTTGTCTGCTTATTGTACATTATACTATTAATTGCTTTACCAGAAAGGCTCATCCAGACTCTGCTACACTTTGCTGTGAAGGAAAGGTTAGTTTGCTGTTATTTTTTGTATTTCTGTATTGCCTTTCTATATTTTGAATACTGTAGTTTGTTTTCTTTACCTTGTGTTTTGCTTGCATTCTGTTTAACAGCATATTAAAACTTCAAAAGAGACCACAGCTCTCTCTGTTCTGAGTCAGGCAGAATTTTTCCCTCCCTCCCACTCATTTAAGTTGTCTTGTTAAATACCACTGTCTTTCTAGTTGCCCGCCTCTTATGTTAATCTGACCATATATCTCATTTCTCTCTACTTTCACTGGCTTATGTGAGTAATCACAAAACCATCACTTTTGAAATCCCACCTTCAATTATTTAAATTTATTGGCCATCCTACAGTATTTCATAGTACCAAAATACAAAAGTAACCACCCCTTTCAGTCCATCTTGCTGTTTTAAAAATAGTAACTCTCCACTAAACCTTAACTTTTTAAACAGGTAAAACTCAAGTTACCTACTTTCATATCTAACTTCTCTAGTGCACACTGCAGAGTGCATTCTTTTCAATCTTACCTTTAAGCATCCCTGTTACTAGCACTTTCTCTAATACCTAAAAGATCATCTCTACTTGACTCCAAGTAGACTTTTCTCTATCTGTTAAACCTAGCACTTGCTCCTACAGTACTTATTACCTTGATACGGCACTCTTATAGATAGCACCCCAAAAGGCAAACCCCATTTCTCGGTCACTCCGTCCCCGGAATCTCTTTTAAAGTTTTTGTCTAGTCCTTCTAGCATGTCGAGGATCAGTTGCTAGTGTCCTCTCCTGCTCAGCTGGTGAACCTGGGAATATTGAGGCAATGTTACAATTGCCTCATGTACACAGACAACCCTCTCCTCCTCCCACAAAACACAAATACATGCGAGAGATGCAACTATACGGCCAAACTGGAGGCTGAGCTCTCTCAACATAGGACTGGCAAGACCAGTCAGGAGGAGAAGGTTACCACACACACTATAGACCCAGTCTCACATAGTACCATCACAACCTCAAATCATACACATAAACACACAAAGACATACTCGGCTCTGATCAAAAATCTACCAAAACAGCAGAGGCCACCAAAGCAGACACCCAAACAACCACCACCTCAGAACACAACACCTGCAACACATAGACCTCACAGTCAGAGTGTCAAACAGTCACAGCCCTTAAGGCCAAACACAATGCCAGACACACTAGTCATTGGTGACTCCATAGTCAGACACACTGACATCCCGCTCACCAGACTGAGTAAGGAGAAGGTCACAGTAAGCTGCCTGTCGGGCGCTAGAATCCGCCACATAACGCAAGCACTCAGGTCTCTCAACAGCAGGTACAAATATGACTCAGTCATTGTCCACGCTGGTGTAAACGACCTGAGACGTACCTCCTTGGACTACATGAAAAGAGACATTGAGGAGCTCTCTGATTATGTAGCCCAGGCAGGTATGACCCTGACCTTGAGCAGTATCCTACCTTCACCAACAATGATGCCACAATACAGAGATAAGATGATCAGCTTTAACAATTGGCTTAAACTCTGGTGTCATTCAAAGGGGATCCAATGTCTGTCTGCCTGGGATGACATGCTGGACAAGCCACGCTGCTTCAAGGGACGGCTTGCACCTGTCACCCTGGGATTCGGATATTGGCAAAGGCTCTTGCCACCCCATAGTGCCTTTTTAGGCAAGGCTCAAATTCTAAACCTACCACCCTAGAACACAAAAAGGAAAAAACTAAGGGTAATGCTGCTCAATGCCAGAAGTCTAAATCTCAAAATGCACGACTCGAGGCCCTTCTCAGTATGGAGAACATCGATGTCTGTGCAGTGACAGAAACCTGGTTCAAGGCTCCTGAGAGCACCCCAGCACTATCAGGTTTTACCTCTTATCATGCGTTCCGGCCCCAAAATCCGGACAATACCAAGAAAGGAGGGGGGGTATCCATATTCATCAAAGACACCCACACCTCAAGACTGGTGGCAACACACGATGCATCGGAGACCATCCAGGTGCAATTAACCATAGGCAAGACTGCTCTGCAAATTGTAGCATGTTACAGGCCACCCTCACAAACTCAGGAACCTCACATGGCCTTCCTGAAAACACTAGAGGGATAAATGTATCACCAAACACCATCATACTAGGTGACTTCAATTACCCTAATATAGACTGGGAACACTACTCAAGCCCAAACACCCTAGCCCAAAAGTTCCTGGAATTCATAAACTCAAATGCCATGGAACAACTAGTCACCATCCCACAAGAGGAGAAAACATACTTGATCTCATCATCACGAACATGGGAGCACAATGTTCAACACCGAAGTATACCCCTCACTGGTGAGATCAGATCACAAACTAATCTCGCTGGAGGTCCTCATCCCACCCCACCTGAAATAAAAAGACCACAGTAAAGAACTTCAAAGCCGACTTCACACTTCTAAAGACTAGTGTGGTCTCCTTTAAGGCCCCGAGCCGCGGAAAACAGTACTCAAGCCGCTGAATCACTTACAAATGCCTTCTACCAGCACCTGCAGGACTGCGTGGATAAGGCAATCCCAAGCAAAACAAAGACTCTTTGTACCAAAGGCAAGCGTCCACTCTGGTGGACCCCAGCCATAAACAAACTCTACAACAAAGGAGGAAGCTACTACAAGATAGAGCAAAATCCTTAAAAGGTAAGACACCCTTGATCACTATAAGTAAAAACTAAGAGCTCTCATAAAATCATCCAAAGCAAATTTTGAGAGAAAAATAGCTAAAGACTCAAAAGACAATCATAAGGCCTTCTTTAGCTATGTTAGAAACCTGGGAGGAAACTCCCAGATATGCTCAGAACTAGATCAAAATGATGTGAAGATTACTGATCCTACAGACATTGCCAACATACTGGCTGACAGGTTCAGTGCAAACTTCTCCCCTCCCCAAAGGAGAGATATCTATACCAAGCGATTGCAGCCCCCAAACATCTCCAACGCCCAAGTGAGAACTGCTCTCTCCAAAGCAAAAACACAGCATCCATGGGACCTGATGGTGTCCCCGGCTGTGTGCTCCACGAACTCAACGAGGAATTAAACCCACAGCTAGGACAGCTGTTTAATCATAGTCTTACCTCTGGATACGTACCCAGGAGTGGCGCACTGCAACTGTGGTCCCACTTCACAAAGGCGGTGCCTCCACCGACCCTGGAAATTACCGGCCCATTAGCTTGACAAGCCTTATCTGCAAAGCCATGGAGAGGATCATAATGGACCTCATAAATAAAGACATAGGGAATTTGCAGACTTTGGATCCATCCCAGTTTGGCTTTGTCAAAGGCAGATCATGCCTTCTAAACTTGGTTGACTTTTGAAACAGTCACCAAAGCCATTGATGAGGAAAGGCAGTCCATACAGCCTACCTCGATCTGGCGAAGGCCTTTGATACAATACCCCACTCGGGTATCATTGAAAAACTCATCAGCTTAAATGTTAACCCATACATCACAAGATGGGTTGCAAACTGGCTGAGTGACAGAACCCACAGGGTCAGAGTTGCTGGCGCCATGTCAGACTCAAAGCCTGTCACAAGTGGTGTACCACAGGGCTCAGTCCTGGGCCCACTCTTGTTTGGCATCTACTTTTCCAGTACAAGCAAACACAGGAGGGTTATGGCTGACAAAGTTTGCAGATGACTGCAAACTGGCCATAGTAGAAAACACATCTGACACAGATATCCTTCAGAAGGGTCTCACAGAAGCGGATAACTGGTGCCAGAGCCATGGCCTAAAGTTAAATGCCAAAAATGCATAGTCATACCCTTCGGGAAAAACAAGGTTACCCCTAGCTACCAAATAGGTGGCAATCCACTGAGTACAGAAGAAGTTATCAGGGACCTGGGGACCCAGGTTGATAGTAGTCTGTCATTCGACACCCATGTAGCTAAAGTAGTTAGGAAGACCTTCTACATTGCCCACCTTATCATGAAGGGATTCTCATCTAGATCAAGGGAGGTCATAGTCTCCCTATACTCATCACTCATCAGACCAATGATTGAGTACAGTGCCCCATTCGGAATGTATCTGACCCGACACTTGCAGCAGCTGGAGAGGCCACAAAGTTCCTCAACAAAAGGATAAAGGGTCTCAAACATCTGTCCTATGCTGCCCGACTGAAAGAACTCCAGCACAAATCAGTCGCATCCCGCTTGCTCAGAGGTGACCTTTGCCTAACATACAAGGCCATGTCAAACCCAGATTTGATGAATATGCTTCACCTCAAAAACTCTAGATCCGTCAGAGCCACAAGGGCGGGAGACTTAAACCTCGACACGGCTATTAATAGGACGTGCTGGAGGGATAGATTCATCACCCAAAGACTCCCTATGCTGTGGAATAAAATCCCGGTATATGTGAGGCAGAGCACCTCGCTGGCCTTGTTCAAGAGAAATCTTGACCAATGGATGGGAGATCGCAGATATACCCCAGGGATTACCTCAGTGTCACTGCTCAACAGAGGCACAGCAAAATAATGGGTATAGTTCCCCATACTAAAGGGGTGGCGTAAGCCACAAAACTATGGGCTAGGCTTGTAAATGCCCTCGGGCAGATAGCCTAGTATGAACCTATGAACCTATGAACCTATGAATTAGTCAATGGTGTGTCTGATGTATTATATGAATGCATATTACACAATCATTACATTTCTGTGCTGTATTCTAAGTAATGTAACCATATGTAATTTTCAGACTTCATTTCTATGTTTCCCCAGTAACAGATCCAGTTGTTTGCATTGTGTATGCACAAGCACCAAAATGGCACAATAAACTATTTTGCCCAGTGGTCACTTCAGCAGTCAGACACAAGCACTTCCTGATACACAATGAATTATTTCCCCAAGCAACACCCTCTTTACTATGTCCAGGTATACATGCATCTAAACAAAAATGTTTCCCCCAAACAACCCTTCTGTAACATTTCCTAGTGTGTGCAGTATAATCACAAATAGAACAATACAAGCAGAAGTGATGTAACCCAATGTAATTTGCACATGCACCCAAAATGAAACATTTCCACAAACAAGCCTACATTAACATTTCCTAGTATGTGCAACCACCAGCTTTCTTTGTGATAGGGTAGGAAGAGATAACATGCCCTGTCTCTCATAAATGTTTGATTTTCTGATAAATTACTAAGGATTACAGTTTCACACTTTCTATCACACAGAAAATGCATGTTAATGCAAAACAGGTAAGTAAATTAGAGTAATGTTAAAAAAATTTTGATTCTGGACCTTTGTGCCCCATTATTTTTGGCTTTGTGCAGAATTCTTTGTGTACAAAGTTGAAGTATGGTCCATTATTTTCCAGCAATGCCCATCCACCCTGGCAGACATTACTGCTTGGATATCCCACTGGATTGGTTGCTTGTGATTGAGTGCCTTGTTTATTGGAGGGGGTGTGATGGATATACAAGATCAATCAGGGGATTCTGGTAGGTGTTTCTAACATTAATCAGTCTGTGTCTGAGCTGACCTCTTAGCGGAAGAAAAATGGAGATAGCCAAATGTAATGATGGGATTTTATGAGGGACAGACGTAAATCAGGGAAAAAATCTGGAGGGTTGAGAGTCAACACTAAGTCTAGTCATCAATGTATCTGCTTTCGACTACATTTTGTATATTCCCCAACAGGGCCTGTTGACTTGGCGAGTTAGCTGAATACAAAACAAAATTAAATATACAGACAAGTCATCACCTTTTCAACCCACGCTTTGGTGGCGGAATCAAAATAACCATGGGGGGCATCTAGATTTTGAAGGGTGTATGCATCTCAAACTTCTGTTATCCCCGATTGTGTCTAATGGCATCATTGTATAAAGATATTTGATATTTATATAATTACCACACATGGTGGATTGTTTGAATGGTAACCGTATCCCCACCCCGTACTCCTGGCGTATCAACATCCCCTGAAGTTTTGCCAGAAATAAACTGTACGTTTAGTTAGAAAAAGTAGAGACAGGTAGTGAAAAGAGTGAATACATGTATACCGTGCCAGCATCACGATCCTTGCCACTTGTGAAAATTGATAAGTTAATAAACCAACTCTTTATCTGGTCATCAGAAGTATGAAACATTATTATACCGTTTGTTGTTTAATGACGTCACACAGTCGAAACCGATTAGCTAAAAGTATGAAGGCGGAATTGCTTGATGCTGGGGATTTCCCAGTGGAAGTTCCCAGCTATGTATGCATAGAACAGAGGGTAACTGAGTGTGGTTTAATATATTTTTATTACTGTAGCACCCTAACACCACAGAAGGGGACTAAACACTGCCGAACACGTTTATAGAATGGGTTCTGTATTACCTAAACTTAGTGTCGCCTGTCCAGTGATGGATACAAATGTGTTTTTCATCAAGGAGCACTTGGAGGGTAAGTGTGAGCTGATCTGATGAAATGAAGATGGTTGAGAAATGTCTGTAAATTAGGCAATAACTTCAGGCTTGGTGAGGCAGCCTACAGGAATGCCAGACACTGTTAGCATGCGGCTTCCTGTTCTTTGTAGTTAACAAGTTGTGTTGCAAGTGACAATGAAACGTCAGTCAGCTAAGCTTTGTCTTACTGCATGTGTGTGGGGGGTGGGTGTGGGGCGGAGTGTTAGTGAGCAGAAACCCACTGCCAGCGACAGTGTAATGCAACACTTTTGCACCCTACAAAAAGTACATGGGATTTTAAACAGATAAGTGGGTGCTTATGTAACTACATATAATTTAATTTGTATGCATATTCAGAATATTGTGGTTGGAGGTTGAGTTATCAGCTTACTTTCTGTTATATCTTTTTTTGCAGTTGTAGAAGTTTTAATAAAAGAGTCTGAGGAAGTAAGTTGAGGACCACTTAATGCACACATTTAGAGCTGTGTGGATGGCACAATTGTATTACGTTCTGTACAAGATGTCAATTTTCATTTCATTTTCGGATGGTTAACTGCTTAATAAATTGATTCAGTAATAGTTGTGCCAGAAGCAGTTCATTTGCTGTTAAAGTTAAAGTGGAATTTGTAATTAATATGGATTCTATTGGTTATGTAGTATATTAACATTTAAACAAAACCATTGACCAGAATTTGTATCAAAGATAATGCATGCGGCACTGAGGCTGGCACATAAATGCTTTAACAGTGGTGGGGTGGGAGTGTGCACAGTGACGTCATACTGTGGGTGTTATTAACTGCCTAAACTGACAGCGGGACGCTGCAGAAATAAAACTGTAAACTTTTCATACAAATTATATATATACATAATTGTGCAGACTATGAAACGGGTCCACTTTTTTACTGGTTAAACCAATCATAGGTGATGAAAAACAAAATGTGCTCTGAAAGCTGCAGCTTTGATACATACAGAATCGGCTTGCTGTGATCACAAGTGGATACACAGTACATGGTAAGCCGATTTTCTCGCAAAACTTAAATATGAACATGTTGTTACTCCACACTGAAAACTAAGTTGAGAAGGCACCTGACAAAGTTCAGGTACTTTTTCAACTTAATTTTGTAACAGTAGAGCTAAAAATTGAATGCAAAGTTACCGGCGCTTGTGGAAGGGACTCGGGTGAAACAGCATACAATATCTAGCGTCTCAGAGAGCGCTCAGGTGTAAGCACTTAGGCACCCTCAGAAGGTACTCGGAGTTAATGAGTTAATGTTGGCCTGTACTTCAGAGAAGTAGATGCCAAACAAGAGCGGTCCCAGGACTGAACCCTGAGATACTCCACTTGTCACTTGTCTGGAGCTGGATTTGGAGTCGGCTACTTTTACAGTCTGGGTTCTGTCAGTAAGCCAGTTGGCAACCCATCAAGTGACGTAGGGATTTATGCCCAGCTTAGTAAGTTTGTCTATGATTCCAGAGTGGGGGATGGTGTTGAAGGCCTTGGTGAGGTCCAGATAGGCTGTGTGGACTGCTTTACCCTCGTCCACAGCTCTAGAGACTGATTCGAAGAAGTCAATCAGGTTCAGGAAACTGGATCGGCCCTTCACAAACCCAAAATGGGTGGGGTCTAGTGTTTGAAGGTTGCCAATGTCTTTGTTTATAAGTTCCATGATAATGCATTCCATGCCCTTGCAGATCAGGCTCGGCAGACTGATGGGATAGTAGTTCCTGGGATCCAAGGTGGATCCCCCCTTATGGAGTGGGATAACTGTAGCAGTGCACCACTCAGTGGGCATGAAGCCTGAGGTGAGGCTATGATTAAACATGACACTTAGGTGAGGTGCCAGTTCAATTTGTACTTCATGTAGTACACAGCCTGAGATGTCATCTGGTCCCATGGATGCTGTATTCTTATAGGTTCATAGGTTCATAGGTTCATACTAGGCTATCTGCCCGAGGGCATTTACAAGCCTAGCCCATCGTTTTGTGGCTTACGCCACCCCTTTAGTATGGGGAACTATACCCATTATTTTGCTGTGCCTCTGTCGAGCAGTGACACTGAGGTAATCCCTGGGGTATATCTGCGATCTCCCATCCATTGGTCAAGATTTCTCTTGAACAAGGCCAGCGAGGTGCTCTGCCTCACATATACCGGAATTTTGTTCCACAGCATAGGGAGTCTTTGGGTGATGAATCTATCCCTCCAGCACGTCCTATTAATAGCCGTGTCGAGGTTTAAGTCTCCCGCCCTTGTGACTCTGATTGATCTAGATTTTTTGAGGTGAAGCATATTCATCAAATCTGGGTTTGACATGGCCTTGTATGTTAGGCAAAGGTCACCTCTGAGCAAGCGTGGCGACTGAATAGAGCTGGAGTTCTTTCAGTCGGGCGGCATAGGACAGATTTTTGAGACCCTTTATCCTTTTGGTGAGGAACTTTTGTGGCCTCTCCAGCTGCTGCAAGTGTCGGGTCAGATACATTCCGAATGGGGCATTGCACTCAATCATTGGTCTGATGAGTGATGAGTAAAGGGAGACCATGACCTCCCTTGATCTAGATGAGAATCCCTTCATGATAAGGTGGGCAATGTAGAAGGTCTTCCTAACTACTTTAGCTACATGGGTGTCGAATGACAGACTACTATCAACCTGGGTCCCCAGGTCTCTGATGACTTCTTCTGTGCTCAGTGGATTGCCACCTATTTGGTAGCTGGGGGTAACCTTGTTTTTCCCTAAGGGTATGACTATGCATTTTTTGGCATTTAACTTTAGGCCATGGCTCTGGCACCAGTTATCCGTTTCTGTAAGACCCTTCTGAAGGATATCTGTGTCAGATGTGTTTTCTACTATGGCGCCCAGTTTGCAGTCATCTGCAAACTTTTTCAGCCATAACCCTCCTGCGTTTGCTTGTACTTCGGAAAAGTAGATGCCAAACAAGAGTGGGCCCAGGACTGAGCCCTGTGGGACACCACTTGTGACAGGCTTTGAGTCTGACATGGCGCCAGCAACTCTGACCCTGTGGGTTCTGTCACTCAGCCAGTTTGCAACCCATCTTGTGATGTATGGGTTAACATTTAAGCTGATGAGTTTTTCAATGATACCCGAGTGGGGTATTGTATCGAAGGCCTTCGCCAGATCGAGGTAGGCTGTATGGACTGCCTTTCCCTCGTCAATGGCTTTGGTGACTGTTTCGAAAAGTCAACCAAGTTTAAAAGGCATGATCTGCCTTTGACAAAGCCAAACTGGGTTGGATCCAAAGTCTGCAAATTCCCTATGTCTTTATTTATGAGGTCCATTATGATCCTCTCCATGGCTTTGCAGATAAGGCTTGTCAAGCTAATGGGCCGGTAATTTCCAGAGTCGGTGGAGGCACCGCCTTTGTGAAGTGGGACCACAGTTGCAGTGCGCCACTCCCTGGGTACGTATCCAGAGGTAAGACTTTGATTAAACAGCTGTCCTAGCTGTGGGTTTAATTCCTCATTGAGTTCGTGGAGCACACAGCCGGGGACACCATCTGGTCCCATGGATGCTGTGTTTTTTGCTTTGGAGAGAGCAGTTCTCACTTGGGCGTTGGAAATTTTTGGGGGGCTGCAATCATTTGGTATAGATATCTCTCCTTTTGGGGGGGAGGGGGTGGAGACGTTTGCACTGAACCTGTCAGCCAGTATGTTGGCAATGTCTGTAGGATCAGTAATCTTCACATCATTTTGAACTAGTTCTGAGCATATCTGGGAGTTTCCCCCCAGGTTTCTAACATAGCTAAAGAAGGCCTTATGATTGTCTTTTGAGTCTTTAGCTATTTTTCTCTCAAAATTTGCTTTGGATGATTTTATGAGAGCTCTTAGTTAGTGATCAGGGGTGTCTTACCTTTTAAGGATTTTGCTCTATCTTGTAGTAGCTTTCTCCTTTTGTTGTAGAGTTTGTTTATGGCTGGGGTCCACCAGACTGGGCGCTTGCCTTTGGTACAAAGAGTCTTTGTTTTGCTTGGGATTGCCTTATCCATGCAATCCTGCAGGTGCTGGTAGAAGGCATTTGTAAGTGATTCAGCGGCTCGAGTACTGTTTTCCGCCAGCTCGGGGGCCTTAAAGGAGATCACACTAGTCTTTAGAAGTGTGAAGTCGGCTTTCGAGAAGTTCTTTACTGTGGTCTTTTTTATTTCAGGTGGGGGTGGGATGAGGACCTCCAGCGAGATTAGTTTGTGATCTGATCTCACCAGTGAGGGGTATACTTCCGGTGTTGAACATTGTGCTCCCATGTTCGTGATGATGAGATCAAGTATGTTATCTCCTCTTGTGGGGATGGTGACTAGTTGTTCCATGGCATTTGAGTTTATGAATTCCAGGAACTTTTGGGCTAGGGTGTTTGGGCTTGAGTAGTGTTCCCAGTCTATATTAGGGTAATTGAAGTCACCTAGTATGATGGTGTTTGGTGATACATTTATCCCCTCTAGTGTTTTCAGGAAGGCCAAGTGGGGTTCCTGAGTTTGTGAGGGTGGCCTGTAACATGCTACAATTTGCAGAGCAGTCTTGCCTATGGTTAATTGCACCTGGATGGTCTCCGATGCATCGTGCGTTGCCACCAGTCTTGAGGTGTGGGTGTCCTTGATGAATATGGATACCCCCCCTCCTTTCTTGGTATTGTCCGGATTTTGGGGCCGGAACGCATGGTATGAGTTAATACCTGATAGTGCTGGGGTGCTCTCAGGAGCCTTGAACCAGGTTTCTGTCACAGCACAGACATCGATGTTCTCCATACTGAGAAGGGCCTCGAGTGTGTGCATTTTGAGATTTAGACTTCTGGCATTGAGCAGCATTACCCTTAGTTTTTCCTTTTGTGTTCTAGGGTGGTAGGTTTAGAATTTGAGCCTTGCCTAAAAAAGGCACTATGGGGGTGGCAAGAGCCTTTGCCAATATCCGGAATCCCAGGGGTGACAGGTGCAAGCCGTCCCTTGCGAAGCAGCGTGGCTTGTCCAGCATGTCATCCCAGGCAGACAGACACTGGATCTTAGCTTTGGAGAGAGCGGTTTCTACCTGTGTGGCCGTGATTACCGGAATTTGGCAATCCTTTGGTATTGAGATGGGCCCTTTAGGGGGTGAGAGGGGGATGAAGTTGGCACTAAATGAATCTGCCAGGATATTGGCAATATCCTTGGGATCAGTATATTTAATGCCATTCTTTTGTAGCTCAGAGCAGATCTGAGAATTGCCATTTAGATTCTTGACATAACTATAGATCTATATATAAACTAAGATCTGCAAAACTTTGAGAAAAATTATTTTTTAGCTTTTTGTTTAATATTATAACACAAGGTATTTAGCTAATCAAATCATGACACTCTTTGAGACTACCTTCTTGAACTATGGATTTATATTTTGACAGGTATATACTTATATGAAACACTAGAGGGAGCAATTTTTGTATTAATTAAAATTTTAATTTTTATACGTTTTCTGTAACAATCATATTTGTGTCAATGTTTTTAGATTAGAGATTGGTGATTTTTATATAATATTTAGTGTCTATATTATATGTTCTGTATTTACATTTTTAGACACTATTTTAAATGTACAAACATTTAACATTGTCTGTAATTGAATTTTACATTTCACTGGATGACAATCAACTGCCAGCCCTATAAAGGAAATGGACTGACTGAAAGTTAACAGCTATCTGACGAAGTTGATGACGAAAACGATATTTTGCAGAACGTTAATGATTTTATTGTGTCCTGTCTACAATTCATTTTTTTTGTTGGTTTCTGTCATTTATTAAACCTCAGTGCCTGTGGATCCATGGTGCTTTCTTTCTTTTGGATTACAAGTTTTGGTTTGAGCACCATCCGTTTGTTTAACTGGTTCTTAGTTTTTTTCGGATGGATTCAGAAGGTACATCTGTTATGGACAATACACAGCGTGGCTCTAAACTTGGTGAGCTACGCAAGCTAATTGGTCAGCTGACGCAGTTGGTGGGACTTTTGACACCCATGAGCCAATCCATGGCCACGCTGCTATCGTCGCTACCACCCCCAGGGAACCAGGAAGCAGTAAGGTGAATGCTTCACAAGGATAGAATGGTGTCTATACTAGAAATGGATAATCGAGTGAGCGAAATGAATAATGAAACAACAAATGATAGTATTGAAGGCTTTCCGAGGATATTTTTAACCAGCGACAACGAGGGTGATTCTCCTAAAGAAGCGAGGAGCATTACCAATACTACTAGGAATCAGAAGACAACTGAAAGCGTAAAAACTGTAGCAGGTACCAAAAAACAATTATCAGACATTCTTAATGCAAAATTTGATTTTAAATCAAAAGCTCCTGTATCCGACTATCATGGGACATACAGTAATATGTTAGAGGACTTGGACTTTTTTCTATATAAATTCAAAATGTTGGAAATGGACAATGTTTATTTGAAACATTGCCTGTCATTAAATATAGTACCTAAAGGACTGAGAGTCTGTAAATATCCTAATAATGTGATTGAAGGTAGTGTTTTTCATTGTGATTTGATAGCTGTGTTTGATAAATGCGGAATGGAAGTTATGAGAGCAATTATTAAAAACAATGAGATGGAAATGGAGAAGTTGTATGTTAAAATTGAACACATCAACAAGGGTATTATAAGTGATTTGGTTTTTACAATAGAAGATAAAAAAGCTAAATACTTTAAACTACTGAAGAATATAGAAATTAAGTGCACAGAAGTGCAAAATAGGAAATTTAATAGGTTCATAGGTTCATACTAGGCTATCTGCCCCAGGGCATTTATAAGCCTAGCCAGAATGTGTTTGGCTTTCGCCACCCATTTTAAAATTATTTTGCTATGCCCTTTTTCGAGGTTAGTATACTGTGCCTCTGTCTAACAGTGACACAGAAGTGATACCCGGGGTAAACCTACGATCTCCCATCCACTCATCAAGATTCCTCTTGAAGAGAGTCAATGAGGGACTCTGCCTAACCTGGACTGGGATTTTATTCCAGAGTGAAGGGAGCCTCTGGGTTATGAATCTGTTCCTCCAGCATGTCCTATTTATTTCAGTGCTGAGGTTCAAGTCTCTCGAGCGCGTAGCTCGATGGGATTTGGATTTTCTGAGGTGCAGCATGTCCATTAATTCCGGGTTGGACATAGCTTTATACGTCAGGCACAGATCACCTCTGAACAGGGATAGATAGGGATCTTAATGAATATAAAACTAAAACCCACTACCCAAAACCCAAATACAGAGTTAGAAGAAATAATGGTGGTTATAACTGTGAAAATTTTGAAATGAAAGTCAATGAGGACGTTGTTTTTATTGATGAGAATTTTGATACAGAATTTCCGCCTTTAAGAAGGTCTGAAAGGCTCAGAACAAAAAATTCAGTTGAATATAACTCAAAAAACTACAAGGGCAACCAGTGGAGATCTCAAACGATGAACCCGTTAAGACGGACTTAACTGAATGTATAGTTAATATGGGATTTAAATGGACATACAAGGATTTTAGTATTTACAATTATACTAATACTAATTATCCTATAAATATTACTACTTTTGACTTATTTTCTAAAGGGTTTGGGTTTATTCCGGCACAGAAAACCAATATTTTCAATATATTGGTTGACCTCAAATTATTCTTAAGGAAAAAGAACCTACAACTTATATTTAATGTTAAAACCAATCAAAGAACTGAGAATAGTTTGAGACGTAAAAGTACCTTTAATCCCCCACTACACCCACAACTAAAAAACTTCTAAAGAACTTTAGAAAACACATTAAGAACATCGTTAAAACAGAAACATGTGAAGCAAAATTTGACATTTTCAGAAAAAACTATGTTAGGTGAGATTTGCAATGACAAAAATCTTAGAGTTATGAAACCTGACAAAGGTGGGGGAATGGTATTTATGGAACACATAACATATGAAGGGAAAATTATGGAAATTTTAAACAATTCAGAGAAATACATTAGAACCTCTATTAATGAGATTAACATAGCTTATACGAAGATTCACCTACTTCTCAATGACTTGCTGATTGAGGGGCTGATTGATTTAGAAACATTTAGATATTTAAAAGTAGAAAAACCCAGAGTACCATCTATTTTCGGAATTCCGAAAATACATAAAGATGTTAATGATCCACCTCTGAGAGCAACAGTATCAGCAGAGGGTTCTGTCACTGCACCCCTTGCAAAATATGTGGACCTAAAGGTTAAGGGTCTGGTTGTTAACAACAAAAATATTTTAAAGGACTCATGGGATTTATTACGGAAACTAGACCACTCACTATGCTCTGAAGAATTATCTTTTGGTACCCTGGATGTCACAGGTTTATTTACCAGTATTCCCCATGACATAGGTTTAGAATGGTTTGAAGAAATGTTGACTGAATACCAAACACTAACGCATAGTGAATTTAGAACTGTCCTGGTACTTATGGAACTGGTGTTAAAGAACAATTTTATATTCTTCGAAGGTGAATACTTTAAACAAGTGAGAGGTGTGGCTATGAGTGCACATTGTGCCCCCACATATGCCAACATTATTATGGCATACTGGGAAAACCACTTTTTGCTAAACTCTATGTACAAAGATTATTGGGTCTTTTATGGTAGATTTTTGGACGACTTGTGCTTTTTATGGAAAGGTGATCAAATTTCCTTTGAGAAACTGGTCAGACATCTTAATAAAACAACGAGTTTTTTACATTTTACATACAAATTTGAACATCACATATTAAACTACTTAGATGTAACCATCACAAAAAATGGAAATCAATTTGTCTCAAAAGTGTATAGAAAAGAGACATTCTCTAATTCTTACTTGCACTATATTAGTTCCCATCCTTACTTTCAAAAAAGAGGTGTGATCAAGGGACAGTTAGTTCGTATAAGTAGGATGACTTCTGATAATGAATGGTTCAACAAAGAATGTGAATGGTAACAGTGGTCCCACTCCACAAAGGCGGTGCTTCTACGGACCCTGGAAATTACCGCCCCATAAGCTTGACGAGCCTGGTCTGCAAAGCTATGGAGAGGATCATTATGGAACTCATAAACAAAGACATTGGGGACCTACAGACATTGGATCCTACCCAATTTGGCTTTGTCAAGGGCAGATCCTGCCTTTTGAACTTGGTCGACTTTTTTGAAACAGTCACTAAGGCCATTGATGAGGGTAAGGCAGTTCACACAGCCTACCTTGACCTTGCAAAGCCTTGACACAATACCCCACTCGGGCATCATAGACAAACTCACCAGCTTAAATGTAAACCCATATGTCACAAGATGGGTTGCAAACTGGCTCAAGGACAGAACCCACAGGGTCAGAGTTGCTGGAGCCATGTCAGACTCTAAGCCGGTCACAAGCGGTGTCCCACAGGGCTCAGTCCTGGGACCCCTCTTGTTCGGCATTTATTTTTCCGAGGTGCAGGCAAACATAGGAGGATTGTGGCTGACAAAGTTCGCAGATGACTGCAAACTGGGTGCCATAATTGATACTCCAGCAGACACAAGCATCCTTCAGAGAGGTCTCATAGAAACGGATAATTGGTGCCAGAGCCATGGCCTTAAGCTGAACGCCAAAAAATGTATAGTCATACCCTTTGGGAAAAACAAGGTACCCACAAATTACCACATAGGTGGTAATCCATTAAGTACGGAAGAGGTAATCAGGGACCTAGGGACCCAAGTTGACAGTAACCTCTCACTTGACACTCACATTGCCAAAGTGGTTAGGAAGACCTTCTATATTGCCCACCTTATCATGAAGGGATTCACATCTAGATCAAGAGAGGTCATTGTGCCCCTGTACTCTTCTCTTATCAGGCTAATGATTGAGTACAATGCCCCATTTGGGATGTATCTTACCCGACACCTGCAGCAGTTGGAAAGACCCCAAAAGTTCCTCACCAAGAGGATAAAGGGTCTCAAACATATGTCATATGCCGCCCGGCTGAAGAAACTCCAGCTCTATTCAGTCGCATACCACCTACTCAGAGGTGATCTGTGCCTGACGTACAAGGCCATGTCAAATCCGGAATTAATGGATATGCTCCGCCTCAGAAAATCCAAATCCATCAGAGCCACGAGAGCAAGAGACTTGGACCTCAACACAGAAATAAATAGGACGTGCTGGAGGGACAGATTCATAACCCAGAGGCTCCCTACACTCTGGAACAGAATCCCAGTCCATGTTAGGCAGAGCTCCTCACTAACTCTATTCAAGAGAAATCTTGACGAGTGGATGGGAGATCGTAGGTTTACCCCGGGGGTCATCTCTGTGTCACTACTAGACAGAGGCACAGTAAACTAAACCCTAAATGGGCATAGTATTCTCATCCTAAGGGGTGGTGTAAGCCACACACACTCTGGCTAGGCTTATAAATGCCCTAGGGCAGATAGCCTAGTACGAACCTATGAACCCTGCTAGTTTATTTGATGAAATATACAATGAAGTATTGGAAGGTAGGAATATGAGGTTTGCCCCAGTTATAGGTATGGCTTCAAATGAAGGTACAACGCCTCACGAAGAGAATTCATCCGATACATATAGTGCAGGTATTATAACCGCCTATGATGGCCAATCTGGCCTGATAAGGAAACTAACAGACAAAGAGTGGGGAAACTTTGCTAAAATATCTGATCTTAATTACATATTCGATGACAGCCTAAAATATGTTTACCGAAAAGGTAACACCATAAAAAACCTTATAGAGAAAGGTTCAAGAAGATTTGTTACCAAAGGTGTAGTAAATAAAAAAGGGCTATATAAATGTGGAGCATGTAATTATTGTACCCACCTAATAACTGGTGACTGTTACTATCTAAATGCAAGGAAAAGGAAACTTTATTTGAATGTACATGTAAATTGTAACACAAAAGGAATAATATATTTATCTATATGTAAGGTATGTGGTTCTTTTTACATTGGCAAAAGTGAAAGAAAGTTGAAACAAAGAATTTACGAACATCTATATGACATTAGGACCAAGAAGGATTGTAATGCATTATATAAACACACTAATACATGTAAAGAAGCCAAGTTTCAGTTTTTTGTGTTAGAGGTGGTGGAAACTGACCCTAGGGGAGGAATGTGGGAAACCCGAGTGGAGTATAGAGAATTATTTTGGCAAATTGTACTTGAATCCACCAGGTTCCCAGGACTGAATGATATGATCTCCCTGGGTCCTGTACTTAAACTAAGATCTGCAAAACTTTGAGAAAAATTATTTTTTATTTTTTTGTTTAATATTATAACACAAGGTATTTAGCTAATCAAATCATGACACTCTTTGAGACTACCTTCTTGAACTATGGATTTATATTTTGACAGGTATATACTTATATGAAACACTAGAGGGAGAAATTTTTGTATTAATTAAAATTTTAATTTTTATACGTTTTCTATAATAATCATATTTGTGTCAATGTTTTTAGATTAGAGATTGGTGATTTTTATATAATATTTAGTGTCTATATTATATGTTCTGTATTTACATTTTTAGACAGTATTTTAAATGTACAAACATTTAACATTGTCTGTAATTGAATTTTACATTTCATTAGATGACAATCAACTGCCAGCCCTATAAAGGAAATGGACTGACTGAAAGTTAACAGCTATCTGACGAAGTTGATGACGAAAACGATATTTTGCAGAACGTTAATGATTTTATTGTGTCCTGTCTACAATTCATTTTTTTTGTTGGTTCCTGTCATTTATTAAACCTCAGTGCCTGTGGATCCGTGGTGCTTTCTTTCTTTTGGATTATAACTATAGAATGCCTTGTGGTTGTCTTTGGAATCTTTGGCAATTTTATTTTCGTAACTAGCTTTGGAGGATTTTGGGATCTCAGCTTCTTACTGAGGCTGGTAAGGGAGTTTTTTGCATCCTGGGATTTTCCTCTTTTCTGCAACAGTTTCTTCCTTCTGTTGTATAGTTGTTTTATGGCAGGGTACCACCAGATTGGCTTCCTTTTTTGGAGGAGAGTGTCTTGATTCTATTTGGGATGGCACGATTCATGCACGGGTGGATGTGCTCGTACAGTGCCTTAGTGTAGGATTCAGCAGTCGAACTTTAAGATCCCGTCTGCATGGGTGCCATGAAGTTTGTCACTTCTGACTTGAGTAGCATGAAGTTGGCTTTGGAGAAGTTTTTTACAGAGGTTTCCTTACTGGGGGGTGGGGGTGGGATGTGGATGTCAAGGGTAATTTGCTTATGGTCAGACCTGACCAATGAGTGGCTGATCACTGGTGTGGACCATCTATCTCCCATGTTGGTAATGACCAGGTCTAGGATATTAGAACCCCTGTGGGGCAATGGATTAGTTGATCCTGGGCTTTAGAATTTATGAATTCCAAGAACCGTTGGGAAAAGGTGTTGATACCCCTGTAGTTTTCCCAGTTAATGGCAGGGTAGTTGAAATCACCAAGTATTAGGGTGTTTGGTTGTATCTTAATATTTTCCAGTATGTTTAAAAAGATGTAGTGAGAATCTTGGGGCATAGTGGGGGATCTGTAGCAAGCTACAATTTGGATTGCAGTCTTACCTAGTGTTAGATGCACCTGGAGAATTTCAGATGCATTGTGTTGGGCAACTAGCCTGGATGTGCAAATATCCTTGGTGAATATGGACACTCCTCTACCTTTAGTGTTTCGGTCTTGGTTTGGTGGCCAAAAAGTGTGGTAAGAGTTGTAGCCTGGTATTGCAGGGGTGCTCTCTGGAGCCTTGAACCAGGTCTCGGTTACTGCACAGATATCGATGTTCTCCATTTTTAGGAGTGCCTCAAGAGAGTGCATTTTGAGGTTTAAACTTCTAGCTTTGAGTA
The DNA here is from genome assembly GCF_019279795.1 of Protopterus annectens. NCBI lineage: Eukaryota > Metazoa > Chordata > Ceratodontiformes > Protopteridae > Protopterus > Protopterus annectens. The sequence goes on along the minus strand of NC_056732.1, from coordinate 1,724,691,722 downwards.
GCATTACCTTCAGATTTTGCTTGCTTGTATCTGTTATGGTGGTGGTTTTGTCCTTTGAACCTTGTCTAAAAAAGACACTATAGGGGGTGGCAAAAGCTTCAGCCAGTAACCTGAATCCCAGGGGTGACAGGTGCAGACCATCGCTGGCAAAGCACCGTGGTTTGTCGATCAATGTCGTCCCAGGCAGACAGATACTGGATCCCCTTTGAATGACACCAGAAGCTTAGCCAATTGTTGAAGTAATTCATTTTGTCCTTACGCTGTGGTATCATTTTGGGCGAAGGCAGGATGCTACTCAGGGCTAGGATCATACCTGCCTGGGCCACATGATCCAAGAGCTCTTCCATGTCTCTTTTCATGTAGTCCAGGGAGGTACATCTCAAGTCATTCACTCCAACATGGACAATGACAGACTCGTATTTGTACTTGTTGTGTAGTGACCTGAGTGCATGCGTTATGTGTCGGATCCTGGCACCCAACAGGCAGCTGACTGTAATTTTCTCCTTGTACAGCCTGGTGAGTGAGACATCAGTGTGCCTGACTATAGAGTCACCTATGACTAAAGTGTTTGGTACGGTGTCTTGCCTTAGGGGCTGTTGTTGGGTGGCACACTGGTGTTGTGAGCTGTGTGTCACTTTGGTTGTGACTGGTGTTTGTTTGCATTTCAGCTTCGGAGGTCCTTGTTGCTTGGGCAGGTTACTGTTAAGGGCCTCCGCATGTGTGGGTTTAGTGTTGCTATATCTGGGTGTTGATGGTGTGGATTTTGAAGGGCTATGTGTTGCTTGAGGTGTAGTGCAGGTGTTACCTGCTACATAGAAGCTGTAGTTTTATTGGCCATTTTGGGTAATTTCTAAACTCCTTGATCTCTCTCTCTTAAAACCCCACTGCCACGTGGTTTTGGTGTCTTTTCACGCTTGCTAGCTGTTGCTGAAGCACCTACCAAGGGGAGAAAACGCTGAGAGAAGAAAAGGAGCCACTTTTGTGATTTTAAGTATTTTCTTCTGATTTTTTGCTAAGCTTTACTGCTTTGCCGCCTACTTTTTGGCATTTTCCGGCTTGCTAAAGTTTATATCTGTAACAGTAACAGTACTTGGAACACATCTAGAGCCTGTTTATTGCATTTCCTGTGTTGCACTTAATTTAAAATCGTTTTTTTCTCTAAAAACTGCATTTTACCTGATTTTGGCCTAGCACTCAAGTGTGGGGTCATTTATTGTACTGTTGTGATTATTTTGCTGCTTGTGTACCTCTGCTGCCTTTAAACTACAACAAAAAGAAAAAAAAAAATCTTGCTTTTTTCCCACTTTCTGAAAGTTAAGAAAGTTCAGTTACAGATTTGCTGTTCTGAACTGTTTGGAAGCTTCTAGAAGGCCAGTGCTTGCTTGGGCTAAAGGGAAGTCTCTGTGTTCACCAGTGGGAGTGGTAAACACTGAACAGCCTGCCTGTCCCTGGAGGAGTGGTTACTACCTAGAAGCTGTAGTTTTATTGGCCATTTTGGGTCATTTCTAAACTCCTTGATCTCTCTCTCTTAAAACCCGACTGCCACGTGGTTTTGGCGTCTTTTCAGGCTTGCTAGTTGTTGTTGAAGCACCTACCAAGGGGAGAAAACGCTGAGAGTTTTATTGGTCATTTCTAAATTCCTTGATCTCTCTCTTAAAACCCTACAACTCTCTTTTTGCACGGTTTTGCGCATTGAGCAGCATCGGGCAGCGCCGCCTAAACAGGTTTAAACTATTCCAGGCTCCACAAAGTCTGCTCTTCACTTTTTCCCTTAGAACTGCTCAAACTCTCAAAGTAATCACTCTATTCTCTTTCTAAAGCCCTGCACTTGCCCAGCTCTTATAAGGAAACACTAACTAACTAAAGCACTACACCCTCCTTGACTTCTCATAAGATTTAGGCTCCCGATTGGTCCTTCCTGATCAAGTGAAAAATCAGTTCCCTTCCCCTAATCTGATCAGTAAAAAAACAGTTCCCTATACTAATCTGGTATGTCCAAGAGTCAGTTTCAAGGTTACTCTCCAGTCCAGCTGGTGAATCTGGGAATTTTGAGGCAGTGTTACAATTGCCTTATGTACACAGACAACCCTCTCCTCCTTCCAACAAACTCTAATACATGTGAGAGATGCAATTACACAGCCAAACTGGACGCAGAGCTCTCTCAACCCAAGACTGGCACAGTCAGTCAGGAGGAAAAGGTAACCACCCGCACCACAAATCCAGTTTCACACAGACCTATTGCATCTGCATACCCAACACATAAACATACAAAAACATACTCGGAGGCTCTAAATAAAAATCTGCCTAAACAGCAAAGACCTCCTAAGCAGATATCCAAGCAACAGCCACCCCTCAACAATACCCACGAATCACATATCTCACAAAATCAGTGAGCCTCACAGTCACAGCCCTTAAGGCCAAACTACACACCAAATACACTTGTTATAGGGGACTCTATTGTAGTATTAGTGTATGTGTGCCTATTTCTTAAGTGATAATTTAATAAAGTGTTTAAAAAAGGCTCATTGCCAGTGGTGTCTCCCAGGGCTGCCGTCTGGGATCACTACTTCTTGGCATGCACTTTTCATAAGTAAAAGCTAATATTATAGCAATAACCCACGCCTGGGTGTGGGTAATGCTAAATTTACCCACGGTTGGCGTGGTTTGGCCCCGAGGGGGAGGCCCGAGGGACCAAACAAAGCCAACCGTGGGTAATAGCATTACCACCAGGCGTGGTTTATTGCTATTATATGACATTATTTAAGAAAAGAAACTATTACTTTTCTTAAATAATGGCATAATATAATGCCTGTTTACTGCCCTTCCGCAGATGTCTTGGCATCCGGCAGTTCTGATGTACTGCGCCTGCGCAGTACATCAGACTAATGAGCAAAACGGAGAAAGCAAGATCTCCGTTGCTTTTTATGTCTCGCTATGTTAAATGAGTTTAACATAGCGAGACAGTTTTAAAATAAGCAACGGACATCTCCATTGCTTATTTAAAAACTGTCTCGCTATGTTAAACTCATTTAACAAAGCGAGAAACAAAAAAAAAGAAACGGGGATCTTGCTTTCTCCGTTGTTTTTAAACACTGCCTGCTATGTTAAATGGGTTTAACATGAGACAGCTTTAAAATAAGCAACGGAGATCTCCGTTGCTTATTTTAAACTGTCTCATGTTAAACCCATTTAACATAGCGAACAATGTTTAAAAAGCGAGTTATACTAATGGAAAAAAGTCCGGGCGACCGGACCTTTTTCCATTAGTATAACTCGATTTACAACGGGCACGCTGGCCAATCAGCGTGCACGTTTTGGGGGGATCATGGTATAATAAAGGTTTCTTTCCTGACAACTGCAGACTTGGAACTGTTGTCAAAATTACAGCTCATATTCATGTCCTCCAAAATGGCCTTACCCATAAAAATTAATGAGAACTACGGCTTAATAAAAAGTATAACATTATACTCTTTGGAAAATAAAAACTCTGATATCTACCACAAAATGACCTCCTGTTAAAACAGCTACTGTCATTACAGACTCCTGCATAGTCAAGGCCAATGAACTCTTTTATGCTGACGACCTGAAATTGGGTAAACTGATTACAAGTGTTAGGCATGTCTGCAAAATAATTTGACTAAATTGACCATTTGGGGACAGGAGAATAATATGTTGATAAATACATCAAAAACTGTCATCAAAACAAAAAATATGACACTTGGGAGACATAAACTGAAAGGTGAATATTTAATAAAGCACACAGTGATTGAAACTGTAGACTCATTTAAGGACCTGGATATATGGGTAGATTCAGCCATGATTTTTTCTAATCATATCAACCAATTGGCTAATGACAGTTATAGAACTATAGCTTGTATAAAAAGATTTATAAAGTCTAGGAAATCAAACATAATGAAATCATCATTTATTAGTTACATTAGACCCAAACCTGAAAATGGAATAAAAGTATGGAAACCCTATAGGAAAACAAGCATGAATAAACTGGAAAGAGTACAGCGGAAATATACCAAGGACATTCACGGATGTGAAAATCTGAGTTTTTATGAAAGACTAAAATATCTGAACTTGTACAGTTTCTCTTACAGATATTTAAGAGGAGATCTTATTCAGGTATATAGGGCATTTAGGGACAACTACCTCTGGGAATGTTTGGGGTTATCAAAAAGTACTAGAGAATCATCAGATAACCTATGTAGAAGATTCTATAGGAATGAGAAGTGTACTAATTGGTTCTCTGACAGAGTAGTTGATGCATGGAACAGACTACCAAATTACATTAAAACAAGTACTAGTTTAGATATTTTTAAGAACAGCCTGGACATTTATTATGGGAACAAGTGTTTTGGTATATTGGCAAGCTAGCAGGGCATTAATGCCCATACTTGAAACATTTGTATGTAAGTATTATATAGCAACTGTCATGAGAATATTTTCAATGAATTAATAAAGACGTATATTCTGGATCTATGGAAGATGTTGTTCCATATCAGGCCCATATTACATTATATTTTCTCCTTTTGTCATGTATCTGTCCAAGCATATGTTCCAGCTAGCAACAACACAATGATCATTGACCACAAAGTCAGGGGTAAGAGCTCCATAAAATATACATCTAAAAGTGCTATTAGTTTCCATTTCTTATGGACTTCTACATGGCAGTTTTTGCCTGGCATACAGGGCTGCAAATGACTCAGCCTTGCTTTACCTCCTATATGCTCATAAAACTGAAAACACCATAGATGTCTTCTCTGATGAAAGTACTCAGGAAATACAGAAGTTATGCTCTTGAATCTCTTTTAAAATAGGAGCAGAGTTCATGCCTGTTTTATAGTAGTATCAAAAATGTAAAATGCTTTCTGAAGCTGAAGTCTTAAAACTTGTAATTCTATTTCAAAGTGCGGCTTGCTGTTTATGCTCTTTTCCTGAAAATACTGTATCACAGAGCCATTGGTGCATATTATGACACACTGGACAATTCCCACAGACTGACATAGGTTCATAGGTTCATACTAGGCTATCTGCCCGAGGGCATTTACAAGCCTAGCCCATCGTTTTGTGGCTTACGCCACCCCTTTAGTATGGGGAACTATACCCATTATTTTGCTGTGCCTCTGTCGAGCAGTGACACTGAGGTAATCCCTGGGGTATATCTGCGATCTCCCATCCATTGGTCAAGATTTCTCTTGAACAAGGCCAGCGAGGTGCTCTGCCTCACATGTACCGGGATTTTGTTCCACAGCATAGGGAGTCTTTGGGTGATGAATCTATCCCTCCAGCACGTCCTATTAATAGCCGTGTCAAGGTTTAAGTCTCCGCCCTTGTGGCTCTGATGGATCTAGATTTTTGAGGTGAAGCATATTCATCAAATCTGGGTTTGACATGGCCTTGTATGTTAGGCAAAGGTCACCTCTGAGCAAGCGGTGGCGACTGAATAGAGCTGGAGTTCTTTCAGTCGGGCAGCATAGGACAGATTTTGAGACCCTTTATCCTTTTGGTGAGGAACTTTTGTGGCCTCTCCAGCTGCTGCAAGTGTCGGGTCAGATACATTCGAATGGGGCATTGTACTCAATCATTGGTCTGATGAGTGATGAGTAAAGGGAGACTATGACCTCCCTTGATCTAGATGAGAATCCCTTCATGATAAGGTGGGCAATGTAGAAGGTCTTCCTAACTACTTTAGCTACATGGGTGTCGAATGACAGACTACTATCAACCTGGGTCCCCAGGTCCCTGATAACTTCTTCTGTGCTCAGTGGATTGCCACCTATTTGGTAGCTAGGGGTAACCTTGTTTTTCCCGAAGGGTATGACTATGCATTTTTGGCATTTAACTTTAGGCCGTGGCTCTGGCACCAGTTATCCGTTTCTGTGAGACCCTTCTGAAGGATATCTGTGTCAGATGTGTTTTCTACTATGGCCCAGTTTGCAGTCATCTGCAAACTTTGTCAGCCATAACCCTCCTGTGTTTGCTTGTACTTGGAAAAGTAGATGCCAAACAAGAGTGGGCCCAGGACTGAGCCCTGTGGGACACCACTTGTGACAGGCTTTGAGTCTGACATGGCGCCAGCAGCTCTGACCCTGTGGGTTCTGTCACTCAGCCAGTTTGCAACCCATCTTGTGATGTATGGGTTGACATTTAAGCTGATGAGTTTTCAATGATACCGAATGGGGTATTGTATCGAAGGCCTTAGCCAGATCGAGGTAGGCTGTATGGACTGCCTTTCCCTCATCAATGGCTTTGGTGACTGTTTGAAAAAGTCAACCAAGTTTAAAAGGCATGATCTGCCTTTGACAAAGCCAAACTGGGTTGGATCCAAAGTCTGAAAATCCCTATGTCTTTATTTATGAGGTCCATTATGATCCTCTCCATGGCTTTGCAGATAAGGCTTGTCAAGCTAATGGGCGGTAATTTCCAGGGTCGGTGGAGGCACCGCCTTTGTGAAGTGGTACCACAGTTGCAGTGCGCCACTCCTGGGTGCGTATCCAGAGGTAAGACTTTGATTAAACAGCTGTCCTAGCTGTGGGTTTAATTCCTCATTGAGTTCATGGAGTACACAGCCGGGGACACCATCAGGTCCCATGGATGCTGTGTTTTTGCTTTGGAGAGAGCAGTTCTCACTTGGGCTGGAGATGTTTGGGGGCTGCAATCGTTTGGTATAGATATCTCTCCTTTTGGGGAGGGGAGAAGTTTGCACTGAACCTGTCAGCCAGTATGTTGGCAATGTCTGTAGGATCAGTAATCTTCACATCATTTTGAACTAGCTCTGAGCATATCTGGGAGTTTCCTCCCAGGTTTCTAACATAGCTAAAGAAGGCCTTATGATTGTCTTTTGAGTCTTTAGCTATTTTTCTCTCGAAATTTGCTTTGGATGATTTTATGAGAGCTCTTAGTTTTTACTTATAGTGATCAAGGGTGTCTTACCTTTTAAGGATTTTGCTCTATCTTGTAGTAGCTTCCTCCTTTTGTTGTAGAGTTTGTTTATGGCTGGGGTCCACCAGACTGGACGCTTGCCTTTGGTACAAAGAGTCTTTGTTTTGCTTGGGATTGCCTTATCCATGCAGTCCTGCAGGTGCTGGTAGAAGGCATTTGTAAGTGATTCAGCGGCTTGAGTACTGTTTTCCCGGCTCGGGGCCTTAAAGGAGACCACACTAGTCTTTAGAAGTGTGAAGTCGGCTTTTGAGAAGTTCTTTACTGTGGTCTTTTTTATTTCAGGTGGGGTGGGATGAGGACCTCCAGCGAGATTAGTTGTGGTCTGATCTCACCAGTGAGGGGTACACCTCCGGTGTTGAACATTGTGCTCCCATGTTCGTGATGATGAGATCAAGTATGTTATCTCCTCTTGTGGGGATGGTGACTAGTTGTTCCATGGCATTTGAGTTTATGAATTCCAGGAACTTTTGGGCTAGGGTGTTTGGGCTTGAGTAGTGTTCCCAGTCTATATTAGGGTAATTGAAGTCACCTAGTATGATGGTGTTTGGTGATACATTTATCCCTCTAGTGTTTTCAGGAAGGCCATGTGAGGTTCCTGAGTTTGTGAGGGTGGCCTGTAACATGCTACAATTTGCAGAGCAGTCTTGCCTATGGTTAATTGCACCTGGATGGTCTCCGATGCATCGTGCGTTGCCACCAGTCTTGAGGTGTGGGTGTCCTTGATGAATATGGATACCCCCTCCTTTCTTGGTATTGTCCAGATTTTGGGGCGGGCATGATATGAGGTAAAACCTGATAGCGCTGGGGTGCTCTCAGGAGCCTTGAACCAGGTTTCTGTCACAGCACAGACATCAATGTTCTCCATACTGAGAAGGGCCTCGAGTGCGTGCATTTTGAGATTTAGACTTCTGGCATTGAGCAGCATTACCCTTAGTTTTTTTCTTTTTGTGTTCTAGGGTGGTAGGTTTAGAATTTGAGCCTTGCCTAAAAAGGCACTATGGGGGTGGCAAGAGCCTTTGCCAATATCCAGAATCCCAGGGGTGACAGGTGCAAGCCGTCCCTTGAAAGCAGCGTGGCTTGTCCAGCATGTCATCCCAGGCAGACAGACACTGGATCCCCTTTGAATGACACCAGTGTTTAAGCCAATTGTTAAAGCTGATCATCTTATCTCTGTATTGTGGCATCATTCTTGGTGAAGGTAGGATACTGCTCAAGGTCAGGGTCATACCTGTCTGGGCTACATAATCAGAGAGCTCCTCAATGTCTCTTTTCATGTAGTCCAAGGAGGTGCGTCTCAGGTCGTTTACACCAGCGTGGACAATGACTGAGTCATATTTGTACCTGCTGTTGAGAGACCTGAGTGCTTGCGTTATGTGGCGGATTCTAGCGCCCGACAGGCAGCTTACTGTGACCTTCTCCTTACTCAGTCTGGTGGCGGGGCGTCAGTGTGTCTGACTATGGAGTCACCAATGACTAGTGTGTCTGGCATTGTGTTTGGCCTTAAGGGCTGTGACTGTTTGACACTCTGACTGTGAGGTCTATGTGTTGCAGGTGTTGTGTTCTGAGGTGGTGGTTGTTTGGGTGTCTGCTTTGGTGGCCTCTGCTGTTTTGGTAGATTTTTGATCAGAGCCTCGAGTATGTCTTTGTGTGTTTATGTGTATGATTTGAGGTTGTAATGGTAATATGTGAGACTGGGTCTATAGTGTGTGTGGTAACCTTCTCCTCCTGACTGGTCTTGCCAGTCCTATGTTGAAGAGCTCAGCCTCCAGTTTGGCCGTATAGTTGCATCTCTCGCATGTATTTGTGTTTTGTGGGAGGAGGAGAGGGTTGTCTGTGTACATGAGGCAATTGTAACATTGCCTCAATATTCTAGGTTCACCAGCTGAGCAGGAGAGGACACTAGCAACTGATCCCTCGACATGCTAGAAGGACTAGACAAAAAAACTTTAAAAGATTCCGGGGGATGTGGGTGACCGAGAAATGGGGGTTGCCTTTTGGGGTACTATCTATGACAAGAGTGCCGTATCAAGGTAATAAGTACTGTAGGAGCAAGTGCTACGTTTAACAGATAGAGAATAGTCTACTTGGAGTCAAGTAGAGATGATCTTTTAATTATAGGATACGCTGATTAGATCAGTAGTATAGTTCGAGGAAGGTAGTTTTAAGGGAAAATTTGAAGAGTGGACTTTAGGTAGCCGAATAGTTTAAACCTGCTTAACCGGCACTGCCCTAGTGTGCAACGGTAGCAACTCAGCTAAATCGGGCTAAATCGCGCTAATCGCGCTAAAGCGTCTTTATAGCAGGGGGCTGGAAAAGACAGGAAATGACCCAAAATGGCCAATAAACTACAAGTTACTGCCTTAAACCACTCCTCTGAGGACAAATGAAGGAGTTATGGAAATGACCCTAGTGGCCAATAAAACTACAGTTTCAAGTCAGTAACCACCTCTCCGGGGCAGGAAGCTGCTCAATGTTAGTCACTGCCACTGATGAACACAGAGACCCTCCTTCAGCCCAAGCAAAAATGGCCTCACAGAAACTTTCAAACAGTTCAGGAACAGCAAGCCTGTAACTGAACTTTTTAACTCTCAGAAAAGTGGGAAAAAAGCAAGATTTTTTTTTTGTTTTGTTTTTACAGAGATAGCAGAGGTTCACAAGTAATATCAAGTTATAACAGTGCAGTAAATGACCCCACACAAGAGTGCTAGATCAAGGACAGAAAATATGCAAGTTTTAAGAAAAAGCGATTTAAAATTAAGTGCAAACAGGAAATTCAGCAAACAGCTTTTGGTTGTGCTCTAAATACAGCTACTAATACAGAAATCAAGTTTAACAAGCCAGAAAATGCTCAAGCTAGGCAGCTATGCAGAAAAACTTAGCAAATAAACAGAGAAAAATACTTAAAATCTCAAAAGTGGCTCCCTTCTTCTCTCAGCGTTTTTTTCCTCTTGGAGGGTGCTTCACCAACAGCCAACAAGCCTGAAAAGACGCTCAAACCACGAGGCAACTAGGTTTTAAGAGAGGAAGATGAAGGAGTTATGGAAATGACCCCTAGTGGCCAATAAAACTACAGTTTCAAGTCAGTAACCACCTCTCCGGGGGGCAGGGAAGCTGCTCAATGTTAGTCACTGCCACTGATGAACACAGAGACCCTCCTTCAGCCCAAGCAAAAATGGCCTTTGGATCCAATGGAATGACCTGGAGACTTTTGCTAGGGATAGGAAAGTCAGGTCTACCTTGCTCAGCTTGCTACCATCTTGACTCTCAGTAAGAAAAGAGGTTTCGAAAATAAGGATTAAGATCAGCATTCAGAAAACAGCAAAGAAAAAATTAAAATGGCACTATTAAATATAAAAAATGAAAACTATACAGTATTCCAGTTCTAGGGTGTAGCTAGGCTCTATTGAGTACATTTTTGTTCATATCAACATGGGTCAACTGTCTAAATGAATGCATTTAACAACAGATGCAATATTGCTAATCTAAAAAGAATATATTTAATAGTTTTAAGGGGAACAGCTGAAAATGATACATTTATTAAGTGTTTGGGATGGGGGCAGCATTTTGAGAGATGTGTCCATTTTTAAGTGATAAGTGTTGGGGGGGGGGCAGTATTAAGAGCTTGTGAGTACAAAACGGAATTTGCTTTCTCCACCCCTAATTCCAGTGATTGACAGTTTGAACACAAGCCCTTTTACAAACTATTACATCCTTTAAGAAAATGCGTTTTAATTTTATCAGGCAATACTGGCAGTTTTTGCTATGTGTCCCTCTATTTATGTTACGCCGTAATACACGACATTTGCATTTTGAGATAAAGCAGTTCTAAAGTTTTCTACCTATGGAAAACAAAAGAACAGAAAAACACGTGAATTGCTACTGGCCATAAACTAAAGAGAGAAACAAACCTACCAAAACGTTCAGAAAGATACTTCAGATAACCATCATACAACGAATCATTTACGTCAGTGAGATTTATTCTTCCGTAACATTTAGAATGGTACAGTATGTGCACCACTGGACGTCTGAAGTACCGACACCAGCCACATACAATATTCATAATTCCACGACAGATGCCGCAGCGACGGTAACTTCCACAGCAGCCGAAGCGGACCACTATTATATGCCACCAGTCAAAGAACAAGACTCTAGGAACCATACCTATGCATCTTAATGAGACCCAAAACATCCATGCTGCATAGTAGTCGATTTGCCCTAAGCGCAAAGTCGAGATCAGAAGCTCAAACTTTAGATTATGCTGTACAGCGTCGAAAGACTTGGTTCTTGCAATGAAGCGCACACTTACAGGTATCAAAGGTGAAATAACTCGGCTGCTTCCAGTGCTAGTGCTATTAGCCATGTAGACGACTTTAGTGGCAAACTGCAGGGAAAGTAAGTTGCAGCCGGCTGCCTCTGAGTTTGCATATATCGTGTAATTATTGGTGTTCAGCTTGCCAACTGAAACCGCTGCTTTTGCTCAGTTTCATAGCAGCAGTCCCCACCTCTGACTCGCTGTGTCATAAACGTTGACAACTACTGCTCTCTTTAACGGCAGATTTGCAGAAGCTCAAGATACAAAGTGGCACTTAAATTCATACACACATACATTGCATGCATATACACACATTTACATTCATGTATACGTACATGCACACGATTGTCTTGCATTTCCGCTTCACCTTATGCAGCAAGTCTCAGCATTCCATGTCCGAAAATGTGGAACACTGTGTTTGCAGAACGTGAAGAAACATGCAAACCATGGAACGCTTAGTTGTGACAATGAAAGCTCCAACTAGAACGTACATACTTAAAATGTGTTAATTCGTATTATAAAACGCATGCATCTCAACTATCCTTGATTTTTGACTCAAAGCAGATGCCCTACGCTGACCGCCTTAAAAAGCTCCAGCTATACTCTGTCGCATATCGTCTACTCCGAGGCGATCTCTGCTTAACATACAAGGCCATGTCAAAACCAGAGCTGTTGGACATGCTACACTTAAAGAAATCCCAATCCCTCAGAGCCACACGCTGCAGGGATCTAAACCTTGTCATCACAATACAAAACATGCTGGAGGGATAGGTTCCTGACCCAGAGACTGCCCAGACTATGGAATAGATTGCCCATACATGTCAAGCAGAGTGCCTCTCTGGCCCTCTTCGAAAGGAACCTTGACGATTGGATGGGAGAAAGGAAATTCACCCCAGGGATCAGGTCAGTTGCCCTGCTAGACAGGGGTCCAGGGAAGTAAATAGTGTGGGAAGAAATAGCCAGGGAATTGTTATGGCTAGGCTTGTATAGGCCCTAGGGTTGATAGCCTAGTACCAACCTATGAACCTATGAATTTTAGCACTGTCCCTCTTAATCTTTCCTAAATTTGGAGAAGAGATGGCAATTTACACTTAATAAAAATGCTAATCACAGTCGCAAGATTGTTTTACTTCAGAAAATATGTATTAATATAGCAATAACCCACGCCTGGGTGTGGGTAATGCTAAATTTACCCACGGTTGGCGTGGTTTGGTCGAGGCCGAGACCAAAAGCCAACCGTGGTAAATTTAGCATTACCCACCAGAAGTGGTTATTATATATATGACATTATTTAAGAAAAGAAACTGTTACTTTTCTTAAATAATGGCATAATATAATGCCTGTTTACTGCCCTTCCGCAGATGTCTGGCATCGCGGCAGTTCTGATGTACTGCGCCTGCGCAGTACATCAGAGCTGTGAGCAAAAGCAATGCAGAAAGAAAGATCTCCGTTGCTTTTTTTTTGTGTCTCGCCATGTTAAATGGGTTTAACATGGCGAGACAGTTAAAATAAGCAACGGACATCTCCGTTGCTTATTTTAAAACTGTCTCGCTATGTTAAACTCATTTAACATAGCGAGACACTAAAAAGCAACGGACATCTTGCTTTCTCCGTTGCTTTTTTTTTTAAACACTGCCTCGCTATGTTAAATGGGTTTAACATAGCGAGACAGCTTTAAAAAAAGCAGCGGAGGTCTCCGTTGCTTATTTTAAAACTGTCTCGCATGTTAAACCCATTTAACATAGCGAGACAATGTTTAAAACGAAGTTATACTAATGGAAAAGTCCGGGCGACCGGACCTTTTTCCATTAGTATAACTCGATTTACAACGGGCACGCTGGCCAATCAGCGTGCACGTTTTGGGGGGATCATGGTATAATATAGCAATAACCCACGCCTGGGTATGGGTAATGCTGGATTTACCCACGGTTGGTGTGGTTTGGTCACGAGGGCGAAGCAGAAATGTTTGTTACTAATTTAAGAACTGTCTCAGAGAGAAAGTCTGTGCATTTTGCGTCTTGTTTTGAACCTGTAAACATTCCACTCTTCAACATTTCTCATCTGTATTTGCCTGGCGCTGTAAGTAAGATTTAGATCATAGTATCTCTCTTAGAGATAGTTAGGAATATAGCAAGATTAGTCTAGATGTTTTCTGTATTTATGTGAGATTGTCCTGCAATGTTGTTTTAAAGTATTCCTGTGATTCTGAACTCTGCTGTCACTGTGTTGCATTCATGAGTATTGTCTTCTGCTTTTATTATTTATTAATAAATATATTTAAACCTTTTAATTGTGGCTAGTTTTGTTTAGAGATGTTTAAGCTCTCAGAGTACTTGCATGCATTTGAGGATACTGTATAGGCCATTCCAATAGCCCTAGCCTTGGACACGCTTACCATTTGGATAATATTAACATTACACAGTAATATTGGGCACCCTTTGGTAAAGGCCTTTATGGTAGCTGATAAGTAGTGGTTGGTGCTGTCATAATTACCTCATAGTCTGGGCAGAAGGGGACATAGCTAGTAAACCTGTGCCAACCTTCCCCAGGAGTGTTTGTGTATAAATCAAATCTCAAAGTGTATGTGTGTGTGTGTGTGTGTGTGTGTGTGTGTGTGTGTGTGTGTGTGTGTGTGTGTGTGTGTGTCAGCTACTTGGGCAGGGACACGAAGCATGGCTGGATAGAGAGGGTGCTGGAGGTTTTGGCTTGACTACTCAGCTGAGATTTTTACCCTGTAGCTGTGCCAGTGAGGAGTCTTATTGCCTCTGGTGGCGCCTGTTACTGTGTTTTTGGTGATCTGGAGAAAGAGGCAAAAACCAATCCTAGAGTGACTGTGATCTCTGTATACTCTTAAGGGAATTTGTACTTTACTGTGTATGTACTTGTC